>NC_142438.1:127729166-127885000 GCF_059453495.1 Arachis ipaensis
TAACTGCAAAATAAACTTTTGGCAAGGTATGAGAAATTGGAAGTCCAGACTTAGTTATCCTTATCAATAACAATGAAAGTTGAATCTTAATTCCACTTAGTTAACCTTTACTAAAGCAAAGAAAAGTCAAGGGACTAATTAGTTTGATCTTCGAATCCTATTTATTTCCTAAGAAAAGGTTGGGATTATTGAAGTTCAGTTCAATTAGCAAAGATAACAGTTATCAATTATGTTGAGATAAGATAACTCCTGAGTTACTAATTTCTTAACCAAACCAAAAAGGGAAAAAGTAAATTTGCTGGAATAAAAATGCCTTCAGATGTAAAGCAACAATAACATAAATTAAAGAAAGCAATCATAAACTGAAATACCTCAAATAGCATTAATAAGATAAATTATAATCTAACATGAAGAGTTCATGAGCTACTTTGGCGACACAAAGTATAGATACGAATAAAAGCAGTAGAATAAAAATATAAAAGGAATATTAAACCTGGGATTGAGAGTCACTCCTAAAACAAAGAGAAATCCTAAATCCTAAGAGAGAGAGGAGAGAACCTCTCTCATAACTAATCTAAATCATGAGAAGTAACTAATTGGCGAGCTCTCCTTGAATGGATGCATTCCCACACTTTATAACCTCTGGTCTATGCCTTTTGGACTTGGATTTGGGCCAAAAAGGGCTTCAAAAATCGCTGGGAGCGTTTTCTACAATTTCTAGTGCGTGGCCTCTGTCACGCGTCCGCGTGGGTTACGCGGTCGCGTCATTCGGAGCTTTTCTTGTCACGCGGTCGCGTCAGTCATGCAGCCGCGTCAGTCATGCGGCCGCGTCGCTGTTGATTCGCGCTTGGCATGCTTCCGCGTCACCCATGCGATTGCGTGGATGCCAGTTTCTTTAGAAACTCCGTTTTGTGCTTTTCTTCCATTTTTGTATGTTTTCTTTTCCATCCTTTAAGTCATTCCTGCCTTAGAAGATCTGAAACTACTCAACACACTAATCACGGCATCGAATGGAAATAAAGGTAATTAAAATAATTAATTTTAAAGCATAGGAAACATGTTTTTCACATACATCACATAATAAGGAAGGAAAAGTAAAACCATGCAATTAATATGAATAAGTGGGTGAAGGATTGAATAAATCACTCAAACTAAGCACAAAATATATCATAAAATATGGGTTTATCAAAGATGCTTGGTGACTTTACTGCACCAAATTCCAACTTACATGGAAGAAGCATCTCAATCCCTGCCATTGGAGCAAACAATTTTGAGCTAAAGCCTCAATTAGTTTCTCTGATGCAACATAATTGCAAGTTTTATGGACTTTCATCAGAAGATCCTTTCCAGTTCTTAACTGAATTCTTGCAGATCTGTGATACTGTTAAGATCAATGGGGTTGATCCCGAGGTCTACATGCTTATGCTTTTCCCTTTTGCTGTAAGAGACAGAGCTAGAATATGGTTGGACTCTCAACCTAAAGATAGCCTGAACTCTTGGGATAAGCTGGTCACGGCTTTCTTAGCCAAGTTCTTTCCTCCTCAAAAGCTGAGCAAGCTTAGAGTGGATGTTCAAACCTTCAGACAGAAAGAAGGTGAGTCCCTCTATGAAGCTTGGGAGAGATACAAGCAACTGACCAAAAAGTGTCCTTCTGACATGCTTTCAGAATGGACCATCTTGGATATATTCTATGATGGTCTATCTGAATTATCTAAGATGTCATTAGACCATTCTGCAGTTGGATCCATTCACCTAAAGAAAACGCCTGCAGAAGCTCAGGAATTCATTGACATGGTTGCAAATAACCAGTTCATGTACACTTCTGAAAGGAATCCTGTGAGTAATGGGATGCCTCAGAGGAAGGAAGTTCTTGAAATTGATGCTCTGAATGCCATATTGGCTCAAAATAAAATGTTGACTCAACAGGTCAACATGATTTCTCAGATTCTGAATGGATTGCAAAATGCATCCAACAGTACTAAAGAAGCATCTTCTGAAGAAGAAGCTTATGATCCTGAGAACCCTGCAATGGCAGAGGTGAACTACATGGGTGAAGCCTATGGAAACACCTATAATCCCTCATGGAGAAATCATCTAAATTTCTCATGGAAGGATCAACAAAAGCCTCAACAAGGCTTTAATAATGGTGGAAGAAACAGGTTTAGCAATAGCAAGACTTTTCCATCATCTTCTCAGCAACAGACAGAAAATTCTGAGCAGAATTCATCAAGCTTAGCAAATATAGTCTCTGATCTATCTAAGGCCACTCTAAGTTTCATGAATGAAACAAGGTCCTCCATTAGAAATTTGGAGGCACAAGTAGGCCAGCTGAGTAAAAGAGTCACTGAAACTCCTCCTAGTACTTTCCCAAGCAATACAGAAGAGAATCCAAAAAGAGTGTGCAAGGCCATAACCTTACTTGGTGTGGCCGAACCCAGAGAGGAGGAGGAGGACGTGAATCCTAGTGAGGAAGACCTCCTGGGACGTTCACTGACCAATAAGGAGTTTTCCTTTGAGGAACCAAAGGAATCTGAGGCTCATCTAGAGACCATAGAGATTCCATTGAACCTCCTTTTATCATTCATGAGCTCTGATGACTATTCATCTTCTGAAGAAGATGAAGACATTGTTCAAGGGCAAGTTGCCCAGTATTTAGGAGCAATCATGAAGCTGAATGCCAAGCTATTTGGTAATGAGACTTGGGAGAATGAGCCTCCATTGCTCATTAATGAACTGAATATCTGGGTTCAGCACACTTTACCTCAAAAGAAATAGGATCCTGGTAAATTCCTAATTCCCTGTAACATAGGCACCATGACCTTTGAGAAGGCTCTGTGTGACCTGGGGTCAGGCATAAACTTAATGCCACTCTCTGTATTGGAGAAACTAGGAATCTTTGAGGTACAGGCTACCAAATTCTCATTAGAGATGGCAGACAAATCCATGAAAAAGGCTTATGGACAAGTAGAGGACGTACTAGTAAAGTTCAAAGGCCTTTACATCCCTGCTGATTTCATAATCCTAGACACTGGGAAGGATGAGGATGAATCCATCATCCTTGGAAGACCCTTCCTAGCCACAGCAAAAGATGTGATTGATGTGGACAGAGGAGAGTTGGTCCTTCAACTGAATGAGGACAACCTTGTGTTTAAAACTCAAAGATCTCCCTTTGTAACCATGGAGAAGAAGCAAGAAAAGCTTCTCTCACTGCAGAGTCAACCAAAGGCCCCACAGTCAAACTCTAAGTTTGGTGTTGGAAGGCCACAACCAAACTCTAAGTTTGGTGTTAAACCCCCACATTCAAACTCTAAGTTTGGTGTTGGGAGGTCCCAACATTGCTCTGATTTTCTGTGAGGCTCCATGAGAGCTCACTGTCAAGCTATTGACATTAAAGAAGCGCTTGTTGGGAGGCAACCCAATGTTATTTAATTATATCTATTTATTTTCCATTGCTATTCTATATTTTCTTTAGGTTGATGATCATGTGAAGTCACAAAAGCAACTAAAAAATAAAAAACAGAATGAAAAATAGCATTAAAAATAGCTCACACTGGAGGAAGAGCTTACTGGCGTTTAACGCCAGAAAGAAGCATCAAGCTGGCGTTAAACGCCAGAAACAAGCACCAAACTGGCGTTTAACGCCAGAACAGAGCATCTACTTGGCATTTAACGCCAAAACAGGGAGAAAAGCTGGCGTTAAACGCCAGAAACAAGCAGCAACCTGGTGTTTAACGCCAGAAGTGCACTGTAGGGCGTTTTGCACGCCTAAAAGGAGCAGGGATGCTAAGTCCTTGACCCCTCAGGATCTGTGGACCTTACAGGATCCCTACCTACCCCACCTCTTCTTCTCTCCTCTTCACACTCTTTCATAACACTCTTTCCCAAATATCCTTCACCAATCACATCCATAACTCTTCCCCAAATACCCCTCACCACTCACATCCATCCACTCTTCCCTATCACCTCTTCACTACTCTTCCCTCCCAAACCCAACCCCTAATACACATTTCTTTTCCCCTTGGCCGACTCACTCACACTTCTCCATCTCCTCTTTTTTCTTCTTCTTCTCCTCCCTTCTTTCTTCTTTTGCTCGAGGATGAGCAAACCTTTTAAGTTTGGTGTGGAAAAAGTATTGCTTTTTTTGTTTTACCATAACCATTTATGGCACCTAAGGCCAGAGAAACCTCTAGAGAGAGGAAAGGGAAGGCAAAAGCTTCCACCTCTGAGTCATGGGAGATGGAGAGATTCATCTCAAAGGTACAACAAGCCCATCACCAAAAAGAGGATGGAGCAAACAAGAGAGCCCACACATGGACCTCAACAAGAGCATGAGGACATTCCTCATCATGAAATCCCTGAGATGCCTCAAGGGATGCACTTTCCTCCACAAAACTATTGGGAGCAAATTAACACCTCCCTAGGAGAATTAAGTTCCAACATGGGACAACTAAGGATGGAGCACCAAGAGCACTCCATCATCCTCCATGAAATTAGAGAAGATCAAAGAGCTATGAGGAAAGAGCAACAAAGGCAAGGAAGAGACATAGAGGAGCTCAAAAACACCATTGGTTCTTCAAGAGGAAGAAGACGCCACCCTCACTAAGGTGGACCCGTTCCTTAATCTCTTTGTTCTTATTTTTCTGTTTTTCGTTTACTATGCTCTATGTTTGTTTATGTTTATGTCTTTGTTACATGATCATAGTATTTAAGTGTCTATGTCTTAAAGTTATGAATGTCCTATGAATCCATCACCTTTCTTAAATGAAAAATGTTCTAATTACAAAAGAACAAGAAGTACATGAATTTCGAATTCATCCTTGAATTAGTTTAATTATTTTGATGTGGTAACAATACTTTTTGTTTTCTGAATGAATGCTTGAACAGTGCATATGTCTTTTGATATTGTTGTTCATGAATGTTAAAATTGTTGGCTCTTGAAAGAATAATGAAAAAGGAGAACTGTTATTGATAATCTAAAAAATCATAAAATTGATTCTTGAAGCAAGAAAAAGCAGTGAATACAAAAGCTTGCAGAAAAAAATGCGAAAAAAAAGAGAAAAAAATTGGCAAAAAAAATAATAATAAAGAAAAAGAAAAAGCAAGCAGAAAAAGCCAATAGCCCTTAAAACCAAAAGTCAAGGGTAATAAAAAGGATCCAAGGCTTTGAGCATCAGTGGATAGGAGGGCCCAAAAGGAATAAAATCCTGGCCTAAGCGGCTAAACCAAGCTGTCCCTAACCATGTGCTTGTGGCGTGAAGGTGTCAAGTGAAAACTTGAGACTGAGCGGTTAAAGTCGAGGTCCAAAGCAAAAAGAAGAGTGTGCTTAAGAACCCTGGACACCTCTAATTGGGGACTCTAGCAAAGCTGAGTCACAATTTGAAAAGGTTCACCCAGTTATGTGTCTGTGGCATTTATGTATCCGGTGGTAATACTGGAAAACAAAGTGCTTAGGGCCACGGCCAAGACTCATAAAGTAGCTGTGTTCAAGAATCAACATACTGAACTAGGAGAATCAATAACACTATCTGAATTCGGAGTTCCTATAGATACCAATCATTCTGAACTTCAAGGGATAAAGTGAGATGCCAAAACTGTTCAAAGGCAAAAAGCTACTGATCCCACTCATCTAATTGGAGCTAAGTTTTATTGATATTTTGGAATTTATAGTATATTCTCTTCTTTTTATCCTATTTTATTTTCAATTGCTTGGGGACAAGCAACAATTTAAGTTTGGTGTTGTGATGAGCGGATAATTTATACGCTTTTTGGCATTGTTTTTACATAGTTTTTAGTATGATTTAGTTAGTTTTTAGTATATTTTTATTAGTTTTTAAATAAAAATCACATTTCTGGACTTTACTATGATTTTGTGTGTTTTTTTGTGATTTCAGGTAATTTCTGGCTGAAATTGAGGGACTTGAGCAAAAATCTGATTCAGAGGCTGAAGAAGGACTGCAGATGCTGTTGGAGTCTGACCTTCCTGCACTCAAAATAGAATTTTTGGAGCTATAGGAGTTCAAATGGTGCGCTCTTAACTGCGTTGGAAAGTAGACATCCAGGGCTTTCCAGCAATATATAATAGTCCATACTTTGCTTGAGTTTAGACGACGCAAACTGGCGTTTAACGCCAGATTTCTGTCATATTCTAGCGTTAAACGCCAGAAACAAGTTACAAACTGGCATTCAACTCCAAGGAAGACCTCTACACGTGAAAGCTTCAATGCTCAGCCCAAGCACACACCAAGTGGGCCCGGAAGTGAATTTCTGCATCATTTACTTAATTCTGTAACCCTAGTAACTAGTTTAGTATAAATAGAACTTTTTACTATTGTACTAGGGGTCTTTTTACCTATTTTTGAATTCATATGCCATTTGGGGAGGCTGGCCTCACGGCCATGCCTAGACCTTGTTCTTATGTATTTTCAACGGTAGAGTTTCTACACACCATAGATTAAGGTGTGGAGCTCTGCTGTTCCTCGAGTATTAATGCAAAGTACTATTGTTCTTCTATTCAATTCATGCTTATTCTTATTCTAAGATATTCATTCGCACATAAGAACATGATGAATGTGATGATTATGTGACACTCATCACCATTCTCACTTATGAACGCGTGATTGACAACCACTTCCGTTCTACATGAAAACAAGCTAGAGTGTGTATCTCTTGGATTCCTGGTCTACGATGTATGGTTGCCTCTCTTGACAACAGAGCCTTCCATTCCGTGAGATCAGAGTCTTCATGGTATAAGCTAGAATCAATTGGCAGCATTCTTGAGATCCGGAAAGTCTAAACCTTGTCTGTGGTATTCCGAGTAGGATCTGGGATGGGATGACTGTGACGAGCTTCAAAATCGCGACTGTAGGGCGTAGTGACAGACGCAAAAGGATAGTAAATCCTATTCCTACACGATCGAGAACCAACAGCTGATTAGCCATGCGGGAAACCGTAGATGACCATTTTCACTGAGAGGACGGGAAGCAGCCATTGATAACGGTGACACCCAACATACGGCTTGCCATAGAAAGGAGTATGAAGGATTGGATGAAGGCAGTAGGAAAGCAGAGATTCAGAAGGAACAACGCATCTCCATACGCTTATCTGAAATTCTCACCAATGAATTACATAAGTATCTCTATCTTTATTTTACGTTTTATTTATCTTTTAATTATTAAAACTCTATAACCATTTGAATCTGTCTGACTGAGATTTACAAGGTGATCATAGCTTGCTTCAAGCTGACAATCGCCATGGGATCGACCCTTACTCACGTAAGGTTTATTACTAGGATGACCCAGTGCACTTGCTGGTTAGTTGTGCGAAGTTATGAAGAAGAATTGAGATTATGATAGTGCGTACCAAGTTTTTGGCGCCATTGAGATCACAATTTCGTGCACCAGTATGATAAAGATTCTCAAAGGGAGTAACATTACCAAGAACAGAAGAAGGGAGTCTATTGATAACATGAACAGCAGTAAGAACAGCTTCCAAGTACGCTCAGGACACGAAGAAGAAAGAAGCATTGCACGGACGGAGTTAAGAATGTGATGGTGTTTGCGTTCAGCTCTGCCATTTTGTTGAGACGTACCAGGACAAGAAAACTCAGATAAAGTACGCTGTTCTACAAGAAAGGTTAAGAAATCACGGTATTCCATAGCATTATCACGTCAAAAAACCTTAATGACCTTGGAAAACTGAGTTTTAATCATAGTAGCAAAGTTGATATAGATCTGAGGTAACTCATGGTGATTAGTCATCAAATAAACCCAAGTAAAACGTGAATAATCATCAATAAAAACAACAAAGTATCGAGCGCCGCCCATAGAAGTAGTAGGAGCGGGGCCCCAAACATCAGAGTGAATGAGATAAAAAAGAGGGCAAGCAAGAGAGGAATTATTGTGAAAAGATAAAGCTGGTTGTTTGGCAGTTTTACAAGAAATGCAATCAAAAGATTTATTTGGAACCTAACCCAAAACACCTTGAGACACGAGAGGATGCAGTTTTTCTAAGGAGGTGTGGGCAAGACGTTGATGCCATAAGTGAAGGATAGAAGGAGAAGAAGCAGCACAGAGATTTGGTACATGAGGAATATGAAGATTCTCGAGTTCAAACAACCTTCCGACCTTACGTCCAGTCCCGATGATTTGTCCCGTCCGAGGATCCTGAACATGACAACCAGAAATGGAAAAAGTGACATCAAAACCAAGATCAACAAGTTGACCAACAGAAATAAGATTAAAGTTTAATTTGGGAATATAATAAGTATCAGGAAGATTAAGAGTCGACTGGGAGATAGAACCCTTGTGTGTTGCATGCAAGAGGGAACCATTTGTAGTATTGACAGAAGGTCCATTTGTTGTGGTAGACAGAGATGAGAAAATATTATGCAACGGAGACATGTGATTAAAGCAACCCGAGTCAAAATACCATTTAGAATTACCTGGAGGGGTCGAAAAAGTAGCAGGGGTATTACCAGAAAGGGAGAGAAGATGCTGAAGAAGAGACGCAATATCAAATAGAGAGACAGGAGACCGGTTGAAAGGTGCAAAGGTGGTAGATTCAGTAGTAGCAGCAACAGCAGAAGCAGGCTCAGGACGTGGTGGACGAGTAGGACAGGTAGTAATCAAATGTCCCGAGAGCTTGCAATAACGGCAGAAAAACTGTGAACAATGGTAGCTAATATGACATTTCTGGTGGCATGTGTGACATTCAATAGAGGGACAGACGGAGAAAAAGTACCCAAAACGGTTAGAGTTTCGACAGAATTCATCCTTTCTGTCAATGACACCAAAAACATCTGACTTTTTCATAATAGTAGACAAAGAGAGCAAAGAGAGGACAGAAAACTGTAAGTTCGGAGCAGAAAATGAGAAATCGGAAAGAGCTCACCAAAAAACCTTAGGGAGGGTCCCACTATTTGCCACGTCAGCGCCATGTCAGTGCCACGTCAACATCCTCATCAGCAGATTGATGCCATGTGGAGACGTCTAAGTGGAGGGGAAGGACACACGGACACTGACGCGTGGAGGAGCTGGCGCGCGGGTCAAGATGCGGACTGGGTTGGGTTAGCACACGGGTCGATTGCGGGGTGGTGGAGGCGGTGTGGGTCGGTCACGTGGGTCAGGCACGGATCTGACTGACTGCTGGGCAACACATGGCGCGTCTGGGAGTCGTTGATTTGGTCGCTGATCAACGGCGCTGGAGGCGTCTGGAGGGAGGGCGGCTGCAACCGGACAGCCAACTTCAACCGGTGCGTGGCGGCGCGTCCAGCAGCGTATGATGGTGATTCCGGTGGTGTTGGAAACGTCGCAACGAGGAGAATGCGAGGGTGGTGGCGGTGACGAACCAAAGCGTCATAAACGAGTCAAAAAGTGGGCACAAAGTACTGCCAGAGGAAACAAAAAAAACCAATTGTTTCTAAAAAAATTAACCTAAGCTCTTGATACCATATTAGAAACAAGATACTGAACTAAAGAAAGTATTTTTGTGTATTATTCAGTCTAAGGAAAAATACAATGTACAAGGGTATATATAGCTGCTAGAGGAATCAAAGTAATAAAGGCATAGAATCCTATAATTAATATACAGATACGCTATATAAATACAAATGATACTAATTGATCTGATTTGATTCTAATTATTCTCTTAACAAGTTATATATGCTTTTGTTCTCTTCTGCCGTAGAAGGATAATGATGACGAGTGAATATATATTATATATATATAAAAGGAATATTTAAGTTTACCAACAGGTTTATCGACGGATAAATCCGCTGGTAAATATTAATTTTTTTATTAGTAAAGAACATATCGGATTTACCAGGGTATAAATCCGGCAGTAAAAGTTATCGGCAGAATGTTTCTGACGGTAATTAGTGGTGGACAAAAAAATTCGCCGTTAAACAATTAACGGCGAGGTTTATATCGTCGAAAAATCCGACGGTAAATAGATTACCGGCATATTTTTTTTAGCAAATCCGCTGGTAAATCCGCCGGTACCCGACGATTTTCTTGTAGTGGATCCTATGTCTTCCACGACATCAAATCGTAACACATGATCGGCGATGTTGGTCAAATGGTTGTGACAGCTCTGTAATGTGTTCGGAAACCATTAGTCTCCGTCTCTGCCATCCTTCGACATCAGAAAATTAATGTTGAGTGCGGGTCTTGGTCGATACTGTACTCCACCAAGCTGTGGTAGCACCCTATCCACCTTATACCACTCTATCACAATAAAGTAGATCAATGCCATCACAACCCTCCATAGTGCCATATGCCGGGGCTCCAGTATCTCGGGATGAACTACCTGAATGACCTCTGGTAAGTTATATGGCATCTATGTGAACTGTTAAAATTTGGTGCAGGTCAATAATATCTAGTAAGAAGTTAAAAAAAACTTAACAATAAAAACTTGAAAGCTAAAACACTCACATCCCTAACCCGGAGTAAATCTATCTTGAGCCTCCACTGCGTGGCTTTAGGACCCTTCTTGCTCAATGTTGGTTGATAACCGAACCACCTGACACCCAACACATTTTATGAACGACGACCATAAACCGAAAAAATATTAACAAACATAACAACCATAAATATCAAGTATCTCGTCACCAATTCCAATGAAAGGCATCAAACCCATCAGGCTGAAACCCCAGAACCACTAGAAGATCCATGACTGGAGGAGTTGCAATGGACTGGCCAACTTAACCACGACACAAGCACCGGTATAACCATGAGAGAGCTGTGGATCCCCAATTGTATTTGCCCATGTCCTCTAATCTCGCTACTATGGTAGCCACCGAATGTACATACCTGTACCGAACTTGTCACTAAAGAAATAGGTCGATAACAGCATCATGATGTACACCCTCGCATACTTCCTAACTGTCTCCTCGTCTACACCCTGAGGAAGGACACTGAATGTCTCCTGCATCCAAGTTCACTTCACAGTGAACTTGTTAATGCATTCCATCGGAGGTAACACACCTAATAGCTGCTTGAACCATGCCCATGCAGGTCAGCCGCCCTCAATATACCTCTCGAAGTTTGTCAGACATCCATTGATGTATTGTCCGTCGATCGGGAGGCCTAACTGGTATGCAATATCCTATAGCGTAATCGTGCACCCCCCAGATGGCATATGGAATGTATGCATCTCCGAATGCTATCGCTCCACAAATGCATTGATAGCGGCTCATCCAACCTAAACCAGTGGTCGTTGAGCCTCGCAAAATGTGCTAAGCCGGCCATCTGCAAGTACAGTATGATCCTATCACCTAGGAGCATACCGTGCTACCTCCTCATGCTGGTGATACGTTGGTGAGGATGCTAACTATAAAAAAATCTCTAAGAATCATAACAATAAACGTAAAAGACATTGCAAACTTGAAATTAAACTCTAACAGAACCTACTTAATCTAACATATAAGACATGAATTAAATTAAATTAAATTCTAACTAAACTTCTAGTGCCTAGTTAATCTAACATTTTATATTTAAACTAAATTAAATTAAATTAACTTCTAACTAAACTTCTAACCTAGTTGAACTACTCACAATTAAAACTTACAAATTTTAATTGAAATTCTAATCACTACTCTAACTAACAGTTATTTATCACTCCTCTAACTTGCATTTGTAGTTTCAAAATTCTAACAAACTACTAAATCACTACTCTAACTACCACTTGTAGTTTAAAAATTCTATTAACACTTATAATCAAATTTTAAGTGACTTAATATTACTAACAATTCTGATCTTTGTCAAAGAAAATAAATTTTATTCACCAACCTCTTCATGAATGCTACTAGCAATATGGGCAACTCCGTCCAACCGATAGATACGATTCGGGTGCCATTTTCGCAGTTTTTAATCTTATGGTATTGTTGCCTAAATTTTCTCTCTTTAGTATGGTTTGGGGGTGGAGGAAGTTGTGAAATGTAATTCGAAACAAATGAGTTCGAATTCTATATATAGGTACAATACTATTAAATTGAATCTATTACATTCGATTTACTTATGGGCTACATTTGCTATAAATCGAATTCACTCCATTCGATTTACCATGGGCTACAAATCGAAGCATTTTGATTCGATTTACCATGGGACCTAATCAAAGCTCATTGATTCAATTTACGTATGGACTACTTTGCTAAAATGGTTTTTCGTAGTAAATCAACACTAATGAATTCGATTTACTGGTACACCTACTAATTCGAATAAATTGGATTCGATTATATAAATATGCAAATAAAGCATCCGTGAACCATGTTTTCATTTAGGACATTCATGTAAAATTGAATCTCATTCAGTTTGTTTATGTAATTTGTCCATTAATTACATAGCATTATGTCAGCAAAATTATTTTTTATATTGACCATGTAAAAAATTATCTAAAAAAAATATATGATTAGACAACTATATAAAACGTTTTACATCATACATTAATAATAATAATAATAATAATAATAATAGTAATAATAATAATAATAATAATAATAGACTAAGGTATTTAGCTGTTTATAATAACTTTTTTCACATAATAATTAACTTAAGTTGTTTTTTAAAAATATAGAAGACCTTTTCCCATTTTACTATGAAATTAACCACTTGTTTAAAACAACTTATTCTATATTTTCATAAAGAATTAAAAAAAATGTATTTTTAAAAGCTATACAACACGCTAGCTTAGAACAACAAACAATAACAAGCATTGTCCCACCTATATGGATCAAATAACGCCATTGAGCTCTATCATGTATCATGTCTACAGAGAGACTGTTTACATGTAGATCTCGTTTGATCACCTTATAGATGGTCTTTCTCGATCTTCCTCTGCCTTTCACCCCTTGTCTATCTTCCATCTCATCTACCCTCCTGATTGGGTGCTCTGTTGGTCTTCTTTTCACATGTCCAAACCACCTGAAACGCGATTCTACCATCTTTTCCACAATAGGTGCTACTCCAACTCTCTCTTTTATATTTTCGTTCCTTATTCTATCTAATCGCATATGACCATTCATCCATCTCAACATCTTCATTTCTACTACACTTAACTTATGTTCGTGTTCCCCTTGCCGTCCAACACTCTGTATAATAAAACATAGCCGGTAGCAGTGCGATAAAATTTACCAGACGCACTCCGCCATTTTGACCAACATGCTTAGATCCTATGATTTAGATCATGTTCAATCTCTCCATTATCCTATATGATACGGCCAAGATACTTAAAACTGTTAACATTTCGTAGGATGTTTTCTCCGATCTTCACCTCTATATTAGGATTTTTCCTTCGGCGGCCGAACTTACATTCCAAATATTCTGTCTTGCTACGACTTATGTGCAGACCATACACTTCTAGAGCTTCTTTCCATAATTCCAACTTCTTATTTAGGTCTTCTCTTGACTCTCCCATTAGAACGATATCATCATCAAAAAGCATGCACCATGGCGCAGGCTCTTGGATATGTTCTATGAGTACTTCCAAAACTAATGTGAAAAGGTATGAACTTAAGGATGATCCCTGGTGTAATTCTATACCAATAGGAATTTTCTCCGTCACACCACCTTGAGTCTTCACACTAGTTGTAGCCCCAATCATACATGTCTTTAATTGCACGAACATATGCGATCCTTACTCTCTTTCTTTCTAAAACCTTCCATAAGACCTCCGTTGACACCCTATCGTACGTTTTTTCTAAATCAATAAACACCATATGTAGATCCCTTTTATTACTACGATACCTCTCTATCATCCTTCTTAACAGGTATGTAGCTTCAATGGTGGATCTGCTTGGCATAAAATCAAATTGGTTTTCTGTTACATGTGACTCTTGTCTCAGCCTCCGTTCTATCACCCTTTCCCATAACTTCATAGTATGGCTCATAAGCTTGATCTCTCTATAGTTTTTGTAACTCTGTATATCCCCCTTATTCATGTAGATAGGTACTAAGGTGCTCTTTCTCCACTCATCTGACATCTTCTTTAACTTTAAAATCTCATTAAAAAGCTTGGTTGACCAATTGATGCCTTTCTCTCCAAGGCCCTTTCAAACTTCAATCGGAATATTATCAGGTCCTACTACCCTGCCATTCTTCATCCGCTTTAGAGTCTCTTTTACCTCGAAGACTCAAATCTTTCGATAGTAGTCGAACTTTTGATCTTCTTCTCTCGCGCATAACCGACCAAAACTCGGAAGAGTCTTTTTTCCTTTATTAAATAACTCGTAGAAGTAGTTCTTCCACCTTTCATTGATCTTCTCATTTTGAGCCAAAACTTCTCCGTCTTTATCCTTTATGCACTTAACATGATCCAAGTCTCTCGTTCTTCTTTCACGGCTCTTTGCAATTCTATATATACATTTTTCTCCTTCCTTCATGCCTAAAAACTGGTAGAGACCCTCATATGCTCTTGTTCTTACTTTACTTACAGCTACTTTTGTCTCTTTCTTAGCTGCTTTATATTTTTTCCAATTATCTGCATTGCGGTACAAAGACCACTCTTTAAAGCACTCCCTTTTTGTCTTTATTTTTTCTTGTACACTCGCATTCCACCACCAAGACTCCTTATCTCTTGGTCCTATTCATCTAAATTCACAAAAACTTTCTTTTATTGTTCTTCTAATAACTTCTTCCATCTCTCTCCACATCTCATTCGCGCTTCCATCCCCTTCCCACTTTGTCTTTTCTCCCCGTCTTAGAAAGCTTCTTTGTTTCTCACCTTTCATCTGCCACCACCTCGTCCTTGGGTTTTTCGTATGATGCCTTTTTCTCAATTTTTGCTCAACGCAAAAATCCATAATGAACATCCTATGTTGTGTTGTTAAACTCTCTTCCGAAATAATTTTACAATTAATGCAAAATTTTCAGTCGGCTCTCCTCAACAAGAAGAAGTCGATTTTCGAGCTTGTCATGCCACTCTTATAGGTTATAAGATGTTCGTCTCTTTTTTTAAAACATGTATTTGCGATGAGAAGGTCAAAAGTTGAGGAAAAGTCCAAAATAGTTTTACCCTCGGTATTGACCACCTTGAAACCATGACCTCTGTGAAAACTTCCATACCCAGTTATAACTTCTCTTCTAACATGACCATTTAATCCTCCTAAGAAAATCTTATCTCCCGAAGGTATGTCTTGAGCCACACTCTCTAGATCCTTTCAAAACATTATCTTGTGTTGCTCGTCCGAACCCACTTGTGGTGCATAACGCTAATCACATAAAAAGTACCTCCTTCCACCACAAATTTGATAGAGATGATCCAATGACCTACCCTCTTGACATCCACTTCGTCCTTCTTCCACTACTTATCCACGATAATACCTACCCCGTTCTTATTCTTCACCTTTCCTGTATAACAAAGTTTGAACCCGGAGGTATCCAACTCCCTAGCCTTCGCGCCGACCCATTTGGTTTCTTGTAGGTACATGATGTTAATCTTCTTCCTTGTCATGGTATCCACCACCTCCATGGATTTTCCTGTTCTCTGCCTTTATTCTATGTCACAAATCTCAACCTTCTGTCACTCTAATTTTTACCTTTACCTTTTTCTTTGTGAACTAGCATATTTACCCTCGCCTGTTCACAAAAACGCGAAAATCCTTGCTCATTTAACACAACATCCGGACACCGATACAACAGCTCTTGCTCATTTGACACTATATGCGAGCCATACAGCACGTTGCTTCCAGGCAACGACCTAGCTTTAGCGCAATAACGTTTTTGACCCATGTCATGAAAATTCGACTAAGTTTTTATGTTGGCTATCAAAGACCTAACACAATTCTTTTCCTTTATCCAGGCTTGGAACCCACTATGTAAAAATTAAAAATTCAAGATAAAAAGTCAATTAGCTACTACCCTTTAAGTAAATAAGCGAGAGGGTCTGAAAGGCATGATTTTCTAGAATCAAAGGCATATTATATATGATCGATGAAGTATATAATGCAAGTGATGACTTACTAACAAATTCTCACTAGTTTTACGACCTTAAAGCAAAATCTCATGCAAATATTAGACACAATGATTGCATGTTATGGGAGTCTGGAAAAGTTCACCATTTCACCAGAAATATGCTGATACACCTATTAAGTGGACTGATCACTGATGGTTCAAGCTTCAAACTGAACAAGATTACAAAAAATAAATTGATGTCTATCCACAATAAATTTTGACATTTTCCACCACATAACTATGACGACAGATTTCAGAAATAACATTCCCTTTTACGTTCCCTGATCTAATTAGTACAGTATCAATATGGAAAATCATGGCTGGGACTATCATCAGCATGCATGTCCATGCAATCACTGGAGTTGGAAGAATTTGTATCCCGGTTCTGGCCGCTAGGATAAGTAATCTCACTGTTTCGGGTTCCATTCCCGGATGACATGAGATTACTTGAAGGGCAGCTCCCCTGTGCCAGATGGTACGGCTGAAGGCTGCGGCGAATGGGGCTAGAGAGTGCATTTGAGAACACAGAGTTCTTTGGTTGTTGATCAGGTTGCGCACTTCTCATTCCCTGTCCCACAAGAGTAGCTGTAAATGCATTAGAGGGTACGGACACACCAAAATTAGCGTGCATTGCAGCCTGAGTGTTCTGTTGATGGAGTGGCTGCCTTGGAGACACCGGTGACTCCTCTGCTCCAAATTCAAGCTCATTCTACATGCACAAACATAGCTCACAGTTATACCTCTATTCAGCTATCACCATACACATGAAAATGAACTAATTCGGTTTGATGAATATCCTTAAACAATGCAAGTTTAGTGGGGATAAAAGGGTGTATATTTTCATGCTCTGACTTGTAAGATCACAACCTGAAATATGGTTGCACGAGACCTACGGGGTTAAACAGTGTTCAGATAAAAATGGGATGAAAATTGTCATGGGCAAGTTAGGTGTGTAACATTACACTTGAAGCTCCTTCATGGCACCTCTTAACGAAACATATGCTAAGAAATAAACATCTCGGATATCATCTCATGGTATTCAGTGTGCAGAAAAATCAGAAAGACATATTGAAAGATTTTGTTCCACATAAATTACTTCTAATCTACTACTCCTATGAAAACCAAAGGTTGAAGAATGATACCCATTAAATTCAGAACTTGACATTCAAAGCAACTGAGTAAGAGACCTATAAGTCTGTAACTCTATAAGTTGTATATGACAATCAGACGTCGATTCAGCATAAATGTTGAGTACTTAGGCCATAAGGTCATGAAAATAAAGAGCAATCTGAGTACTGGCAAATAGAGCAAAAGAGGGTTGAATAAGCAATGCTAAAGCATAAAACTTAGTAAATATTCTCTTTTGACACTACAAAACCTGCAACTGAGCAACTATATCACCAGTGGTCACCCTTGTTCCTTCTTGCTGTTGTCTAATAATCCATTGATACATCTTCTCCTGTGATAAAACACAAACAACCACTGTTCTTAATCTCTTTAAAATTTAGGCCAATAAAACAAGCATAACACAATTATCAAAATTTCAAGTTTTCAACAGCAAGCAACACATCCAAACGCACCAAACAACTGGACAAACAATAAGAAATATTTAGTTCGTTATGCACAAAATACAATCCACCGAAACCAAATCAGAAATCAGGAACTTGGATGAGCAATTTTCAATTTTGCAAATACACTCCAAGTTACTTCAGGGAAGAAATTGGGATTCTCCAAGTCCTAGATTCGTGGAAACTCAAATCAGAAATTAAATTCTTCTACTCAGTAGCTACCTGCCGGGTAGCCCTAAATTAAAGCACAAAACCTCAATCGCAGTTTAAAACATAAAAGAAAATTAAAGAAAAAAAAAAGATTTTTCGTTCAGATTGAACAATGGAAATTAAGAATTGAGTTGAAGAAATAGAGGAAAGGGATAGGAATAAAGAAACCGACGAGAGCGTGGCGTTCACCGGCTTGGAAAGAGAGTTTCTGTTGGTTCATGGCGTGGGTGTAGAGATGGGAGAGGGAGTTAGCGGTGGTGCAGAAGGTGGAGTACATGGTCCGATCCACCTCGTCGAGGCGCGTGGCCACCGACTTCCTCTTCTTCCCCATCTTCGTCCTCCTAACTCAAAGAAGAACAAAAGGAAAAAAGGTAGGCGTTGGGGTTCCGAAAAGAGTCGAAGGAAGGGAATGAAATGAATGGGGGCAAGGTGAGTTAGATGGAGATGGCGATGGAGGTTGAGGGAAAAGAATTGGAAAACTAGAAACGAATAAAAAGAAAGATGAGTGACGCTGCAGATTATTTCTCCAAGTGGCATACACGTGGCACATCTTGCCACTCAGCCAGATACCCCTTCGCTTTTTCGTTCTTTCACTACAACCCAGCCTAATTTAGTTTAATCTGGGCCAACTCATCAACACAGAACACTTAATATAAGCCCAATAGCAAATTTTGTCTAGTAATTGCTATAACCTATAATGTTTAAAAAGTAGTATTTAATTATTAAAAAAATTAAAAATTAATATTTAATTTAAAAAATATATAAATAATAATTTTTAAATATTTAAAATTTATCACAAAAAATAAATTAAATAAAAATAACCACTAAATTATAAATACCATAAACTTTATCATTTTATTTTACACACTGACCAAAAACTGTTTATATAGACTTGCTATTTTCCTCTTATTCTACAAGAGTATCGTAGCATTTATTTTTTTTAATAAAAAATAACCTATATTATTTTATTTATAATATAAATGTAATCTTCATGTATTAATAGTATAAGAAAGTTTTATATAAATACTCAATACATATATTATTATGATAGTAAAAGTCACTTAATTTTCAAATTTTACCACTTAAAAATTAGAATACAAACACATGGATAAATTGGATGAAAAAAATTAAATAAATATTCTAAGCTAAATTTCAGAATATAATATTATCAAAAAGCATTTTACAATTAATCATAAATTAAATAATAATTTAATCGATATAATATTTTAATTATTTTTTAAATTATATATTATATAAACATATAGTTAATCTTTTTATATTATATAATTATGTATTATTTCTAACTCTCAACAAAAAATCTAAATTTTAACTCATATGTCACTTTGAAGAGTTATAATTTATATTAATTTGTTTAAAATAAAAAATTCCGGTAACAAATTTTTAGATTTTAATAAGTCAAAGAATGATTTTTAATGAATTTTTATAAGTCATTTATTGTTCTGTTTTGTATTCATATGTTTGTAAAAATATAATTTTTTTGGAATTTAAACTAAAACGCAATTTAAATTTTTTTTATTTATTTTTATTTTTTTGATATTTTATTTGAATTCAAATGGGGACATTTTCTTAATGACATTTATGTTTTGAAGTTAAATAAACGATTAACTTAAAAGTAAAAAATGTCAATAATCTATATTAGTTTATTCGATTTACTACTGATAAATTATATATACATGGTAAATCGAATTAACTTGATTTGATTTATATTAAAAAAAGTGTAAATCCATTTATATAAAAAAGTCAAACAAAATATGCATGTAACCAAATTAAGTTTAGAATATTTGTGTAATTTTTTTCTCGTCAATTTATCGATATAAATTACCCTAAAAATTAAGTGATCTAAATGCATAAATGGATGACAGTAAAAAATTAAACTTATACAATAATAAGGTTATATAGAGCAAACAAAGTTATTGAACCTTATCATGTATAATGTCTATAATAAAACTGTTTATATAATTTTTTTTATCATCTTGTGTATGATTTTTGTGGCTCAATTTTTTAGTTATGGAACCCATGAGTGTGCTTTCCTCGGATATGGAAATAGGAAGTGCTAGAGGAGAAGGTGGGATAGCTTTATGTCATGTCTAGGTGGTAGAACTCGCAGGGTCCGAGTTCTTTGTTAAAAAAAAAAAAAAGCAAACAAGTCGGAGGGTACGACTTGATGATGGCTGGAATTTGAATTTTAACAATGCAAAACGGACCGTCCGAGTTCTTTTTTTTTAAATTAATTTGAATCTGCCAATGGTAAACGGTAGGTCCGATTTAGGGTTAATGAAAATATAAACTTGTGCAACTCGTACAACAGTCTTAGATCCGTGTTCTTATTCAAGCTTGCTCGTCTTCTTCCTCTGGTTCTCTGCATTTGTATAATTTGTTAGTGTGATTTCTGTTATTATTTAGTAGAGTGAGAGAAATGGATGATAGAGTACTTTTGAAAGTATATTATTTTGGTCAGATTTTATTACAAACATCTGAGGGTGTGAAATTTATCTATGAAAATCCGTTAGATGTTGTTATTCCCTTCACAATTTCATTTGAAGAGCTTAAATGTGTGATCTGTGAGAAGATAGATTCTGAGATGCCAAGGAGAATATCTTGTATTTTATACAGATATCCCATACCGGTGTTTGGTGGATTCGTCCAATTTCAAACCAAATATGTAACGGATGAAGCTAGTTTGCAAGAGATGTTTTCAATGTATATTGAAAGTCGTGGTCAAATCTCGTCCATCGAGTTGTACGTTGAGTTCGAACAATTTGAGGCCGACCAGAATATTGTACACGAGGATTACAATAGTGATAGTGAAGAAGAGTTCGAAAGTAATTACGAAGTTGTTGGTCCAGATGGTGATGAAGATCAAGGTGACAGCATCATGGCTCCAAATGTGGTGGACGTTGCAAATGCACTCGCAAACGAGGTTCCGTTTGAGGAGCCATCTTTCATGCGAGTTTTGGATTTGGATGCCATGCATGTTCCGGAGTTTCCAGAATATATGAGTGCAGGTACGTGGTTGCCTATATTTATAAATAGGATTAGAAGCTTGTAATTAATTAGATTGATCGATGGACGAAATAGTTTAGCAATGTGTGAATATATACTAAACTAGCGTTTGTGTATCGGTTTTATTTAGTTAAGGTTAAGGTAATAATGTTGTTAGTTAGCTATTGATTTAGTTTAAAAAAATTAGTATTTATTAATCAGTATTTGATTATGTGTTTATGTTGTTGTTTTGTTTAGAATGAGACAGTGAGCGGATGTATAAATTATTATTAGATCATAATTGATGCTGTGAGTATTGATTTAGTTGTGGTTTCGATTATTAAATATTCGTGTATTAAGTGTTTTATGTTTGACTACCTTCGTTGCAGAAATTCCTATTGTCGCAGATGATGAGTTTGTCGTTGGGATGGAATTCAGTTCCAGAGAAGCTGTTATTAAGGCAATGAAAGAGTATATCATTCGAAGAAGTGTAGACTACCGGGTGTATGAGTCGGAGTCGTTGACATTTTATGCCAAGTGTACACAGTATGGGTTAGGGTGTGATTGGCTTGTCAAGGTTAGCATGATCAGCAGGAAGCACTGTTGGGTTATAAGGAGGTATAATGGTAGTCACACCTGTACCAGAGCCACCATTTCTCAGGATCATTCTAAGCTGGATTCGGTCACAATTGTAGAATTCATCAAGCCGTTGGTCGAGGCTAACCCCTCGTTAAAGGTAAAATCAGTTATTGCAGAAATGCAGTCGAAGTTCAACTACACCGTCAGTTATCGGAAAGCATGGTTGGCTAAGCAAAAGGCAGTAGAAAAAATATACGGAGGTTGGGAAGCATCGTACGAAGCATTGCCTATATGGTTTGAGGCCATGTGTCATAAGGAGCCATCAGTTGTTGTCCATTTTGAGACTATGCATGCATATCAAGGCGATGACTTGGTGACTGATATTCGGGTATTGCATCGAGTATTTTGGAGTTATTACCCCTGCATTAGAGCATTCAGACATTGTAAGCCAATTGTCCAGGTGGATGGGACTCACTTGTATGGAAATTATAAGGCTTGTCTGTTAGTGACAGTTTCACAGGATGGCAACAACAACATCGTCCCCATTGCGTTTGCTATTGTGGAGGGAGAGACTTCTGATGCGTGGCACTTTTTCCTCAGTAACCTGCGACAACATGTCACTCGGGATAGTGTGGGGCAGATATCCGACCGACACGAATTCATCAATGCAGCAGTGGCACGCAGTAACGGAGCTTGGTCACCTCCCAGAGCTTTCCACATGTTTTGCATCAGGCATATAGAGTCGAATTTTCTGAGAAAATTCAAGGTACCGTACCTACAAAAACTGGTCGTCAATACAGGTAACATTGAGTAATTCTAAGAACGTGGCTAACAGAGTTACTTTCAATAAGTGCTTCTCATCCATTTTTTTACGATTGTTTTCTTGTTATCGTGTAGGTTATTCACGGATGGTGCGCGAGTACGAAGTGCATTATCAGCGTTTACAAGAACGGGGCGAGGCTTACAGTAACTGGTTAGACCGAATTTCCCGCGAACAGTTTGCGTTGGCATTTGATGGTGGCTATCGATGGAGCCACATGACGACGAACCTAGTAGAATGCATCAACTCAGTATTGAAGGGTGCACGCAATCTACCCATTACTTCTCTTGTCAAGGCAACATTCTACAGACTTAACGAGTTGTTCACCCGAAAAAGAGCCGAGGCGGAAGCACGGATTAATGCTGGACATGTTTTTTCGGAAGTCGTGACCTCAAAGTTGCCTGCAAACCAGCTAGGATCAGAAAACATCCAAGTCAGTTGCTTTGACCGGCAAAATGAGGTCTTTGAGGTGCGTGAGATGCCAAGTGGACTACAATATGCTGTCGACCTCCGGCAACAACGATGTGACTGTGGTGAGTTCCAAGTGGACCGGCTTCCTTGTCGCCATATATTTGCATGTTGTGCAAATCAACGACTAGATTGGCAAGTTTATGTCCATGATGTGTATAAGATGGACCAGGTTCGACGGGTGTACCGAGCCAGGTTTAGGCCACTGGGGAATCCTACTACATGGCCCGCTTACAATGGACCTCGCTTCGTACCGAATCTGTTCCTGAGACGCGTAACCAAAGGTCGCCCTAGGATGACACGCTTCTTGAATGAGATGGATACGCGAATACTACGTCGCCCCAGGCGATGTAGACAATGTGGGGCTAAGAGACACAGCCATAGCAGATGCCGTCAGACAGCTGGTGCAAATGCTGACAGAGATGCTCAGTAGATTTATACGTTGTGATGTTTGCAAGTTTGTAACATATGACAATCTACCCTGTGACAAATATGACTTTATGTATTATCCAAACATTCCTCTAAAATTATGATATTTGAAACATTTTGTAATGATATCTGAAACATTACAACTATAGAAACAAGTCCATGACATAGATAGTAATCATACATAGAACAGTTAATTAATACATAAAGAACATGAAACAATTACTTAATACATAAAGATCTTGAAACAGTTAATTAGTACACAAAGAAGTTAATTGATAAATAGAAAATCTTAAGATCACAACGACTACTTTCTCATTGCCCATTTTACATCCTCTACAAGACTCTTGCACTTCTTGGCAGCCTTTTTGAATATGGAAGGAGTGTACCGACTAGCATTGCAACGTGGCAAATCAATCCGTAGATTGTAACCTTTGCCTGCATTCACTTTTGCACGTGCATCACCTGTATAGAATTTACTTAATGAAGTGCATAAAGTAATCAAACCAACAACGATACAATAGCAGTATGACAAGTTCTACAAAAAGACCAAGTATACCATGTAGTCAACCGAATCACAATATAATCAACACTTTAAACAAGTAAGGGAATGTATAAAATATAATACCATCATTACGGGATTCTTCATCCTCGTCGGACTCCTCTATTTCATCCTCATCGTCCTCGTCCTCGTCGTCCGGTGAATCTACTAAGTACCCATCAGTCTCTCGTTCAGGTGTGTTTGCATTTTCTTCAATGAGACCCATTGAAACACGATTAAGGTTTTGGCTATTAAGAACCCCACGACCACCGAAACTCCTACTAGAGTCAACAGATACAAACCCTCCAGAAGCACCCGACGAAGCACCCGCCATAAACTGTTTATGCTGTTGGGCATATTGTGATTGTCCTGTATGTGCAGCCATGAAACCAAGCAATTAGCTAAAAGAACCTCCTTCTCCTGGGTCAAAATGTGGCACACCCCAATACTGCTGATGTGTTGGATACGACGGGGTAAACTGTGTTTGAGGTACATACTGGCTTGAATACATAGGTTGTTCTTGTGGGAGTTGACTTGGAGGTGGAGGGGGTGCTGGAGGCGACTGTGGCTCCTGCTCTTCATTGTCAACATCCATATCCTGATTATCCTCATCATTCTCTTGAACCACAAGATTGGACAAGGTCAAACGGTCCCCAAATTTTGCCCGATACCAATACTTGTAAGTATCCAAGGGGTGCTGTGAAGGCATGGGAAGCTCAGTAAGCACGTGATTATACCTGTTCGTCCACTGCATCACCCAAAATGAATGAGTCATGGCCGTGCCCAGTTAAGATTTTTAGGACCAGTCAAGACTTCTCCGTGTGCCTTGTCTAAATTCCGTTCCTGATGAGGCACTCCTTGAACAAAACTGAACTGTCGCTTATACCTATCCGTGGCATGCCACTCAATGCATTCAAAACAGACCAACGGCACCGTAGCGCTCCAACAAACCGAGTGCACGTAGATGTCTGATAGAATTATGCCCGGATCCAAGCGATCGACACCATAAGAAACCCACACAAACTGGTAAAGATAAATTAAAGTCATTGTTACATTCCACTTAACAATCACAATGACAAGATCAATCACAATAACAATAACAATAAGATTAACACTAACACTAAATCCGAAACAAATACTTTCTTAATGATTACACACTTGGCCCTCCTGAAGATCGTCGAAGGCCTTCCTAAAGTGGGCCAGTGTAAGATATCTATAGCGACGGTTTCCACGCTCCCAATTACGCCACCTAATATGACTTATTTCGTTAAGACAATTAGATATTAAATAATAAGCTACGGGGTGACTGTAAGATAGTATTACCTGTTTGCAAGCGGAAAACTGCAGGGTTCCTTAGGAACCGGTGCTAGATATGGCAGGCGGATCCAAGCCCAACCCAGCAGAAGTGTTAGCGAACCATCGATCTCCTTACAGTCATAACGAGATGTCCTGTATAACGCCCTGCATAGGTGTGCTAGGCATGCCGAGCCCCAACTGTACTGTCCAGTACTTCCAAAATCACGAAGCAGAGGTAGATACTTCCAATGCACACCTGCGCCAGACTTGTCCCCAAACAAGATCGTTCCGATCAACAACATAATGTGGTACTTCACGTATCTCTGTATACTATTTTCATCAGTCAACTGTAAGTTTTCTTTTAGATTTCGCAGCCAGGTCAGTTTTATGCAGCTTTCTCTACATGCTGACTTAGTGGGTGCAACTCCAAACTGGTGCAAACACTCCGCCTCCAAGGCTTCAAAACTGCTCATTGTCATCCTTGTGACTGGAAGACCGTCTGTCGGAAGGCCAAGAATCATTGCCACATCTTTAAACGTCACAGGCTCACAGCACATTCACCAATCAGAAGGTGAAAGGTATGCGTGCCTGGGTGCCACCTTTCGATCAGAGCATTCACCAGTACTTTCTGATATTGGACTACCCCAATCTGAGACGCATGATAAAATCCAGTTAATCGTAAATGCTCTTCCACCCTATCATTATACCGATCCGGAGGAACTGGGTGATCACATGTCAACATCCTCAAACTCTACAAAAACATAACAAATTATTATTAGTCAACTCGTTAACATTTAGTAATTTACTACTAGAGCATCTAAAATATCAAACTCGTGCTAAACTTTACCCTAATTACAACAATTAGTAGAAAGTACCATGAACTAACCCACCAATTTATTAACTCTCAAAAGTAACAAAATTTGCACAACTAACTTAACAACATATTAACTGAAACCACACAAGTATCATAAATTATCTTACCAAATCCAACTAAAACAAATAATCCTAACTTCTAAATTTACTTACTAATCCTAAAAATTATTCACAACTAACTATTAACAATAACAACTAATACATAATTCCAATTTTTATAAACTAATAATGCTCTTAATTAATTAACAATTACAGAGTAGTTGTTTATTTATTTATTCACAGTAATAGAAAAAATATTATAATAACTAATATCATAATCTCTAAAATTAATTATAAAATTTAATTCATTAATTATAAATTCAAAATTTATAACTTTAAAAATTATTACAAATAATATGCTAACTACATTTAAACAAATAATCATCATTAACATAAATTCCTAAATTCAACTCTAAATAATCATCATTTACATTCCTAACATAATCCCGAGAAAAAAATAATCATCATTTACATTCCTAAATTCAATTCTAACAACAATAACAATAATAATAATTAATTTTCTAACCATAACAATTATAATTATAAAAAACTAAAAAAAATTTCAAAAAAAAAATAACATCATCAGGTCAAAAAAATAATAATCATGTACATTCCAAAATTCAATTCTAGCAGCAGCAACAACAACAACAACAACAACAACAACAACAACAACAACAACAACAACAACAATAATAATAATAATAATTAACTTCCTAATAATAACAATTATAAATATAAAAACCAAAAAAAATTTCAAAAAAAAAAAATACCATAATCAGGACACAAAGATAATAATCATTTACACTCCTAAATTCAATTCTAAAAACAATAATAATAATAATTAACTTCCTAACAATAACAATTATAATTATAAAATATTAAAAAATTTCAAACAAAAAAATACCGTAATTACGTCAAAAAATAATACACATTTCTATTCAGCTTCTAACAATAACAACAATAATAATCAACTTTCTAACAATAATACTTTTAATTATAAAATATTAAAAAAAATTTCCAAAAAAACCTACATCTGGTAAAAATGATAATAATTCCTACATTTAATTTCTAACCACAACAATAATAATTAACCTCCTAACAATAATAATTATAATTAGAAATATAAAAAAATTAAAAAAAATTACATATTTTAGATGATTGAGATAATGTATAACATGAAATTCAGGACAATCAACATCTCTAAATTTTTTTTTTCTTTGGCATCTTCAGCTTGCTATTACCATGCAAGCTTGGAGGATAGAGAAAGGAAGAAGACGAACTGGTAATGGGCTGAGTTTGGTGAAAAGAGTAAAGTGAAAACGAATGGTGAGTGTGGGGGTAAATGTTGGGTAGGGCACCATTGGGGGAGCCAGCTGAGCGCGACAAGTGGCAGGGGAAGCACAAGTCGGAGGGTCCGTTTTCTTACCTACAACACGGACCGTTCGAGTAGCATCATACAAGACACACGGTCAGATTTGTGGTATACCTGACACCACACCCAGGTGAAGCACCACCCTTCTCCATAACGAGGTCCAACACATACTATACTTCTATATGAAAATTAAAAAGCGGATTTTGTTGGTCTCAACCTTTCATCTCCTATCTACCTTTCTTTTTATTTATTGTCATAACTAGATGTTCTATCGATATTTTTTTCACATGTTCAAACTACTTGAAACAAGATTTTATTATTATCTTTTTTAACTGTAAGTGCTATTTCAATTTTCTCTCTTGTATCTTTGTTTTCTATTTTGTCCATACGAGTGTGACCACTCATCTACCTTAGCATCCTCATCTTTGTCATAGTTAACTTATATCCATGCTCACTCTTGTTGCCAACACTTTATTTCATATAACATAGCAAGTCTAATGGTAGTACGATAAATTTAACTTTAAATTTTAAATATATCTTTTTGTCACATATAAAATTATACACAATCTGTCACTTTAACTAGACCTTTTAAATCCTATGTTTTACATCTTTCTCGATTTTTCTATTATCTTATATGATACATCCAAAATTCTTAAAATACTTTATATGATAAAGTACTTTTTTCAATTTCATTTTTATATTAGTGTTTTGTCATTGCAGATCAAATTTATATTCTACATATTTTGTCTTATTGCGATTTAAGTGCAAATTATACATTTCTAAAATTTTCTCCACAAATTTAACTTCTAATTTAATTTTTTTTAATTCTCCAATAAAAATAGTATCATCAAAAAAAAAAAATACACTACAATGCAGGTTATTGGATATCCGCAATAACCCTTATAATATACAAAAAGATTTTGAAATACAAAATTACATTATATTTATTTCCAAAACTTATACTACAAATTTCATCAATAATATTTGTTTTTACAATAATATTTGATAAAAAAAATATTAGCCACCTAACACTCAGCTTATATTTATCATCGTGATATTTGTGTTATTTTGTTAGGAAGGTCGTTGTGTATAGATGATACACTCGCGCTTTATCAAACCATGCATGATTACATGTCATGTGTTTTCATTTGAGGTAAATATCACATAATTAGATCGATAATAATAAATTTAACCATAAACGTGACAGATTTATTTATTTATATATATAAATATATAAATGATCGGTAAAACTTAACTAAAAAGTAATTAATTGGTTTTATGCGTTATAGTTTGGTCTCGCATTAAACCTCATAAATTGGATTCACGCAGAACAAATATCATAACGACCTAATACGACATTAATACTCTTTAATGAAAATGATTGCCAGAAGTGTAACTGATCTGTTTCACTTCACCTATAAAGGTATGATATTTTATCTTCGACAGGACATACATCGAATATCTAATACTGACTTAAGCATCGGAGTGCCTTTTGCAAGCACACCCCCCTTTCTGTTCTCTCCACGACGTGATACACCCCTCAGACGAAAAACTCGGACCTCCAAGCTCTTAGCTTGGCGTCGGGAATAATAGCTCGGTGTTAGCTTCCAGGAGTCGAGATATAGCCAGGTTATTTACTCAAGAACAATTGGCCCCCACCGTGGGCTCGAGTTATAACTCTCTTTTCCTTTGTTGGCCTCAAAACTTCCGTGTCCATCCATGGCTGCTCTACCTCCCCCAACACCTTCCAAATTCTTTCGGATGGTAACTGAGCTACAACAAACAAATCAAGGGGGCGGGGGAAAATCAAAGGATGGCAAACCAAATCGCCGAGTTAACTAATGCTCGGACTGAAAATGATGGTGATTGTAACGAGCGAATGGAGGAGGCAAAACACGAAACTGACCTATCACATGTCTCCGAAACTGCTCGGAACGAAGAAGCTCGACCAGAGAATGAAGACACTAAGCTCGATAACTCTGTAGGACCATTCATGACTGACATTATGAATTTTCAAATGCCTAAGAGATTCACTTTGTCAACAACCTTAACCCCTTATGATGGGTTAGGGACCCGAAGAAGCACATCCAAAAGTTCAGATCTATAATGATAGTAAACGGTGCCTCTGATCCTATTTTATACCGTTGTTTTCCTACCTTTTTAGACGGTCCAGTACTTGATTAGTTTTGTTCTTTGCCTGTAGATTCTATTTCTCATTTTCAGGAACTAGCGAAGCTTTTTGAGGATCACTTTGCTACCTCTTCTATCTACTTACACGATTCCAACTACCTGAACACTAAAAAAAGATCAGAGCGAAAGCCTAAAGGACTACATCACCTGTTTCACAAAGGTGGCCATGAGCATACCAGATCTCCATCCTGAAGTGCATCTGCACGCCATCAAAAGTGGACCCCGACTAGGCAAATTTCAAGAAGCAATCGCGGTTACTAAACCATAGACCCTTGCCGAGTTTCGTGAAAAGGCTAAAGGTCAGATGGACATCGAGGAGCTTCGCCAAGCTCAGAAAGCAGACAAGCCACATTATAGCAAAGACGAGGATAAAGCTCGAGAAAGTAAGAAGACTTTTAAACTAACCCCCTGCTATGACTCATATACTCAATTTAACATAAAGAGGGACGACATCATCTAGGAGATTCTCAATTCCAAGCTAATCAAACCTCCTCGGAAGGCCGAAAACTATCTTGACACAAAAAATGCAGACAAATTCAAATACAACACTTTCCACAAAAAATATGGGCACACCACCGATGAGTTTGTGATTGCAAAAGATCTGTTAGAACGACTAGCTCGGCAAGGCCACCTAGACAAATACATTAGCGGGACTATGCAAAAGCAGAGCACAATCTCTGCCAACAACAACTCCATAGGACAACATTCATGAGACAAAGAGAGAACCACTCATAATTACCCTGACCAACCATGGGGAATTATTAACTATATTTCCGGAGATTTTGTAGGTGGAAGAACAACAAGTTTGGCCAGAAAATGTACCTACCGGGCTATGTTCTCGATAGAAGGCACTATAACCGAAGCCCACACATCTCAACATTTTCCACAGATGACATTCCAGGCATCGGACTTCAACACAAACACCACAAACCTGGATGACCCAGTGGTGATTTCAATCCAGTTAAGGGATCTTTTAGTACGGAAAGTACTACTCGATCCGGGAAGTAATGCCGACGTTCTTTTCTATTCTACATTCTAGAAAATGAAGCTGAGCAACAATATACTCCAACCCTCCATCGGAGACTTGGTTGGCTTCTCAGGTGAACGAGTCCCAGTATTGGGATCTGTGTGATTACAAACCACACTGGGTGAGCATCCTTTATCTAAGACCTCTGACATTCAATATTTGGTAGTCGACTGCTTTAGTCCATACAATTTAGTACTTGGCCGACCTTTTTTAAATAAGTTCGGCGCTATAGTATCCACAGTTCATCTTTGTGTCAAGTTTTCTGTGCAGGACGACCTTATCGCAACTATCCACAGTGACCATCGTGAAGCTTGTCAGTGCTATAATATCAGTCTAAAAATGCCTAACCGAACTATGGGGACAGAAGTAAACATCGTCTGCAGCTCTAATAAGCTCCCAGCTCTTGCCGACCTCGATCCAAGAGCCGAGCTGCTTGAGCGCCCAATACCCATAGAGGATTTACAAAAAATATATTTTAGCAACGACCCTAACAAGTTTACTTATGTAGGTACCACTCTTAGCCTGGAGGAAAAAAGTTCTTTCCAGCAATTTCTACAACAACATGCCGATTTATTCGCATGGACTCCTGCTGATATGCCCAGGATTGATCCCTCAGTGATTTCTCATAAATTGGCGCTGGATCCATCTGTCCGACCTATAACACATAAGAAGCGAAACCTCGGCCTTGAAAAGAAATAGGCATCTTTGGAAGAGACCAAAAAATTGATCAGTGCTGGCTTCATATAGGAAATTAAATTTATAACATGGTTAGCAAACGTCGTTATGGTAAAAAAACACAATAATAAATGGCGCATGTGCGTTGATTTTACAGATCTCAACAAAGCATGCTGAAAAGATGCTTACCCTTTACCTTCTATTGACTGTTTGGTAGACAATGCTTCAGGGTACAAAACATTAAGTTTTATGGATGCATATTCTGGTTATAACCAGATTCTAATGCATCCATCTAATCAAAATAAAACTGCATTTATTATTGAATATGGAAATTATTGTTATAAGGTCATGCATTTCGAACTTAAGAATGCAGGGGCAACATACCAACACCTTATGGATAAGGTGTTCGCAAATCAAATTGGCAGGAACCTGGAAGTTTATGTCGATGATATGGTGGCCAAAACAAAGCTCGACAACAACCACCTCGATGACCTTCTAAAATTTTTCAATCAAATATGATGTTACAATATGCGACTAAAACTAGAAAAGTGCGCCTTTGGAGTATAAGGAGGCAAAATTCCTCGGATTCATGCTTACAAACTGAGGAATAGATGCGAATCCCAAAAATTATGAGCTGTGTTAGATATGCCGAGCCCACAAACGATCAAAGAAGTACAATGATTAACAAGGAGAGTTGCTGCACTATCTAGATTTTTACCATGCTTAGCATCTAAGTCTTTCTGCTTTTTTCAAGCACTAAAAAAGAAAACTGATTTCAATTGGACTGACGAATGTGAAAATGCTTTTGCAAAAATAAAGTCCACCCTTTCAAAACCACCAATTTTATAAAAAACCCTTCAAGGGGAAGCACTTTACTTATATTTATCTGTCACTGACCGGGCATTAAGTTCTGTTCTCGTTACAGAAAGACAAAAGCAACAACAACCGATCTACTTCATTAGCAAGTCCTTAACGAACGCCAAGCTTCGCTACCCAAAGATCGAGAAGTTGGCTTTGGCTTTAATATTTTCAGCCTGGCGACTCCGACCATATTTTCAGAGCCATGTCATACACGTCCGAACTGATCAACCCTTACGACAAGTGCTGCACAAACCAGAGTTGGCTGGCCGACTAATAAAGTGATCTATCGAACTCTCTGAATTTGACATTAGGTACCAAAGCCGAGGTCTAATTAAGTCTCAATACCTCGTAGACTTCATAGCCGAGTTCACTGCTCCAAGCTCGGTAGATAATCCTACACAGTGGATCCTTTATGTGGACGGGGCATCGAACCCTCAAGGGTATGGTGCCGGAGTCTTGCTTGAAGACAGCAACGGTTTTGTTCTGAAACAATTCTTACACCTCTTCTTCAAGGAAATCAACAACTAAACAGAATAAGAAGTACTAATCGCAGGTCTACGACTTGCAACCGATCTAAAAACCTCAAAATTAAAGGTATACTGTGATTCTTTGCTTGTTGTGCAACATGTAAATAATCTTTTTCAAGTGAAAAATCCATTATTAGCATAATATCTGGATATTGTCAAAAAAGTTATTTCTAATTTTTCAAAATTTGAAATTCTCCATATACCTCGAGAGCACAATAACCGAGCTGATATTCTATATAAACTCGTCAGCACCTAAACACCAACCTCTACCCTATACCAGTTTACACTGCTTAAACCAAGTATAGATCTAACCGAGGTTTTAAGTGTTACACAGGATGAAGGCTGGCGAACACCCTATATAGATTATCTCAAGACCAGAGTTATTTCACAGAATATTGACAATGTTCGGCGATTCTGTCGCCAAGCATCCTTTTTTACTATATATAACAATACTCTGTATAGATGAGGTTTTTCTCATCCTTTGCTAAAATGACTTTCCAGGTCGGAGGCCAAGCTCGCACTTGCCAAAGCTCATGAAGGTATATGTGGAACACACATTAGAGCCCAGAGCTTATCCTCCAAAATACTTTGGACAGGATTCTTCTGGCTGACATTGCAACAAGATTGCAATGCAAAAGTGAAAAATTGTAGTAACTGCCAGAAGCACAGTCCAATTATACACCTACCAGCCGAGGACCTTCACAATTCCAAAGTAAGTTGGCCCTTCAATGAATGGGGGCTCGATATACTCGGCTCTTTCCCTTTAGCAGTAAGGCAAGTAAGATTTTTAGTTGTTGCAATCGAATACTTTTCAAAATAGATAAAGGCTCAACCCCTAGCAAAAATAACATCCTAGAAAATGGTCTCCTTTGTGTGGAAAAATATTATCTGCAGATTCGGCATACCTCGGCACATTATCACTGATAATGGTCGCCAGTTTGTCGATCATAAATTTACCTCTTTTTTTGTAGAATTTAAGAATTAAACAACACTTTTCATTAGTAGGACATCCACAAACAAATGGCTTAGCAAAGGATGCCAACAAAGTCATCTTGCATGCTTTGCGGAAGAAACTGGATGATGCTAAAGGACTATGGGCCAAATTAATCCCGGAGGTCATATAAGGATACAACACCACCACCCACTCAACAACAAAAGAAACACCTTTCCGTTTAGTGTATGACTCTGAAGCAATGATACCTGTGGAGATCTCCCAATCATCTCTCCGAGCACAATATGTCGGTCACAACACAACAAACACATCTCAGTAGAACGAACTTGACATCATTTAAGAAAATTGATCTTTGGCAGAAATCAATCACCGAGCTATGCAACAAAACATAGCTCGGCAATACAACCAAAGACTTCACCCAAAATCTTTTCAAGTAAATGACCTGGTACTAAGGAAAACTGAACAAGCTAGAAGACCCCCAACCCATGGAAAATTAGCAGCCAACTGGGAGGGCCTTTTCCGAGTTATTGAGGTCGTCGGCAACGGCGCCTATCGTCTGCAATCACTTGATGGTAATACCATACTGAACACATGGAATATCTCATATTTAAAACTCTATTATAGTTAAAAGTCAGGGCCAGACATGTACTCTTTTTCCTACTCACAAGATTTTTTTCAAAAGGGTTTTTCTTGGAGAGGTTTTAATGAGGCCAGCCTACCTGCACCTTTGTACAACAAAAGGTTCATACTATATTATTATCTGTTTCATTACTATTCTCTTTCTTCAAACTGACCTATATCTCTCCGAGATATAACAATTCGCAACGACGACCAACTATTTACGTCACACAATCCTATTCAATCAACTATTACTATCATTAAAATAACCCACTTATTGAACCATTTGTGGGAACTGATATTCTACTATCATCAACGATAGTCCACAATCAAATACTCACAATCAGAAAATCAAAAGCAGACAACACTCATGCATTGTCTCTCATATACCAAATCGATAAACAAGTTCAAATTCCAAATATTCTACACAAATATAAACAACCAAATAGTCAAATAGAAGCCAAAATCACACTTGACAGAATATAAACAGTCATCATCATCCTAAAAGTTGGTAATAGAAATTTCAAAATAAAAACTACAAGTCATGCATCATGACCTAAATTATCATTCCCCATCTTTTGCACATTTTTCATCATCAACTAAATTTCCGTCTCGAACAATCTTTGCTGGATCTGTCAAAGCAAAATCTCGGTCAAGAGCAAAAAATTTGGCTTGATCAGTAGCACGTTCAAATCCTTCCACAAAGGCATCCAGTATTTCTGTTTGCTTGTTTTTCTCAAACTCACTCAGCTTTACAGTAACATTAGCCACCTGGTCTTTATTTTGGCCAATTCTTCCTCTTTTTTCTTTAACAACTCGGACTCTTTCTGATATTCCCCTCCATTAGCTTCAATTCTTCCTCCTTCTTTAATAGCTTACTTTTCAGATCCAAGATTTAACCTTTTTCATGGAAAGCTCTTCCCTCAACTTGCTCGGTTCCTCCACCTGTTCTAACATCCTTTTATGTTTTATTTCTTGACTCCGACCAAGATTGGCCAAATGCAAATCGACCACCTACAAATATATCAAACAAATAGGGACCATAATGTTAATCATTATCATTAAAAGTGCATATAAGTACAACCACAGTACCAAGCGCACTTGCATAAACTGATCAATAGATACGTCCCCAGCCTTATTAGCCACAGCCACATCAGCAGAACTCTGACATACCTCATCCGAAACGACCATAAAAGGAAACTCTTTACTCCACACTGAAGATCCATCAAGATCCTCGACAAAACCATGTAATCTCTTCTTATTATCAATAAACGAATTCATTTCCTCCAAGGGAATATCCCTCCCTTTCTCAGTTAAATCCTCGGACAGCTCGAGGTCTATATGATCCGATTTTCTTTTCTTAAAAATAACCTTTCTCCGACGATGATGAGGCTGATTAACTTCTCCTTCTACAGTAGCTTTATCAGGATTCGATGACGAACCCTCTTTCTCCAGATTCTTAGTTTTGAGCCGCGACCTCAAGCTTGCTGCGGACACTCTAGAATATTTACCACCTGAAAAAGCAAGATCAAAATGTCAAAAAGCGCAAACACACACAGAATGCTTAGCGCCTTGTAAATTTCTTACCCAAATAATCCATCACTGATTGCCTATCATCCTCCTAAGGCAACTGCTCGAAAATAGAAATCAAATCTTTCCTATCAATAGCCTTAATCAAATATTCAGTTATACATTCATTCCTAGGCGAAATTCCCTCTAGGCCTAAAATCTATTGCGGTTCAGAGCACCAAAAAAAAAAAAGGAAACCGTTCACCCATATTCTCATCCAAATAAAACGGGAAAATATCCTCGGTTGTACAAACCTTTAAAAACATCTCCTTAAAGTCTTTAAAGGACGACTTATACAACTTAAACACTGAGAAGCCTGGTGTACTGTTTAAGTTTATCCAACCACCTTTTCATACCCCATTTTTCTGGAAGAACGAGAAAAATAACTCTAAGGTCGGCCTCTCCCCCAAATAATCCATCAATATTTCAAAACAACACAAAAAAACCCCACTCATTTGGGTGCAACTGTGATGGAGCGTAGTTCAACTATTTCAGAATATCGCATTCAAACTGCGTGAAAGGTAACTTAATGCGAAGTTCCTCCAACACACAGCTATGCATGTAGAAGAACTAGAAGTCTTTTCTCTTATGAAACACCCTATCAGACCTAGAACAAGGCAACAATTCAACCCGTAACCCAGAATCCAATCTCACTACCTTTCCAACATCTATCTGGCTCACACTGTCTTTACCAACGAAAAGTGAACTCCTTATCTTCACATCTTCACTGACCCATTCATATGTACCATCCTCTACCAACTTCTGTACTTGCTTCCCTTTTTCCTTCTCTATCACTATCCCAAACAGAGCCCACACAATAGAAGAAAAAGTAAGAAAAGGAGAAAGCAAAATAAACAGAGCCAGAGAACTTACCCATTTTACTCATGACGTTTCGATCGGGGTGAATGTCAAATGAAGCAAACTATTTGAATTTCAAAGGTAACTACATACAAGTTAATGAAACAATTTAGAATCCATTAAATAAATCACACACTACAAACGATCCAGATCTTCTTGGAAACTGAAAAGGTAACACGTGTCTACTAATCATACATTAAATGCTTTACTTTCTTTATTTAATTAAACCTTTATAGTTATTATTTCACGATATTTAATAAAGTATATATGTTGAGCTGGAGGCTCTATACCCATCACACTAGTCGAGTTATAACTCATCAAAAAGCTCAACTTGCTCTATTAAAACATCGCCAAGCCAAGTTTGGAGGCTATGGTATGGTCGATAAAACTTAACCAAAAAACAATTAATCGACTTTATGCGTTATAACTCGGCCCCGCACGTTATGACATTCAAATGTCATAAATCAAATTCACACTGAACAAATATCATAACGACCTAATACGACATTAATACCCTTCAATGAAAATAATTGCTAGAAGTGTAACCGATCTGTTTCACTTCGCCTATAAAGGTATGACATTTTATCTTCGACAAGACATACATCAAATACCCAATACTGACTTAAATATTGAAGTACCTTTTGCAGGTACATTTCCCTATTTTATTTTCTCCATGACGTGATATACCCCTCAAACAAAAAGCTCAAACCTCCAAACTCTTAATTCGGCGTCGAGAATAATAGCTCGATGCTAGCTGCCAGAAGTTGAGTTATAGTCAGATTATTCACTCAAGAACACACACATATATATATAAAATTAAAGCACTACACATATAAGTGATATATTCTAAACTCATACACATGTAATAATCTTTTCTATGCAATATACATAATTCAACTTTGTTTAAAATGTGAAATTGGCTCATGTAGTTAGGTACTGCGGTCCATCACAATAAACCCACTATGTGAGAGGACCAAGCTAGTTGCACTTATATGCCTTAAAACTCTAAAGTTGCGTGTGAAATTGATTTTGTGATGATATTAGTTCTTCTTCTAAATGTTATTATAAAAGTTCAGAATATATACTCCTAAAATATAATACTGTGAAAACTCTCCAATTATCTGAGTTAATAACTCTAAAGTTTATGTAGGTTAGCGAATAAATAATCTATACTTATATAAAATTGTCAATATATTTTTTTGTAATTACTAAATTTTTGTGTCTTTCACCTCTTCTTTATATTCGTGATTTTGTGTAAATGTTACGAAGGGAGGAAAACTTTATTTGAAAAATAAAAAATAAAATTTTAAGAACGATAAATAATGGAGTATCCTATAATTTACTGCTATTATGTGGTGCTTTGAGTGAAAAAGAATTTACTCCAGTGTGTCATCCAGATCCATATACTACTGATTACTCTAGTGCATATATGGTACATGCAATTAAAAAGGAAAAAGTATAGTAACGTGGTATGTGTCGGCATACAAAGGAAAAGGATAGGAATTGAAAGGAATTTGTCCGCATACAAAAGAAAAGGATAGGAAATGAAAGGAATGAAATTAGGTAACACTGACACATGATCTACCTACGTTAATCAAGTGAAAATATTTAAAAATGCTAAGTTACAACTTTCAGACACAATGTATATATGTCAGATATGATAAAAGAGTAATTATTCAAATTACTCCTAAGAATTTTAAAAGCAAAAATTTTCGTCTTTAAAAATAATTAATATACAAAAATATTTTTAAAGTTTTATTTTGACAAATAAATCAATTTCTAGTTTATTTTTTGTGGAATAATTATCTAAATCAATTTTAAAGAATTTTAAAAGCGTATATTTTACTCTTAAAAAAAATTAATACATAGACTAATTATCAATCTTTTTTCCGTTAGACATAATAGTCTTCCGTCTATTTTTTGAGACTCACTAAATCCTTTAAGTATTTATTAGAAAAATAAAATTAGTAGATAATATAATCAAATTAACTTTTAAGGTTAAGTTAAACCTATTTGATTTCTAATATGATATTTTTTTTAAAAAAATATTATTGAACCATCCCTACTATATACACAATTCCAAATCCAACAAAAAGAGATGTACTAAATCTCATATTATTAAAAACAAGGTTGTGAGAACCAAACTGACCAATAAACCAGTAAAATGACGGGTTCAACAGTTTAGTGGTCCAACTAAAATTCAACCAATTTAATTAAATATTAAATAAAATTATTAAAAATTTAATATATTATTTTAAATATATAAATTTAACCATTTTTAAACTAATATAATTTAAAATTTTACAATTTTATACAGTAACTTGTTCATAATTTATCATTAAAATTCACAAAATAATTTTTTTTAATTAACTCCTAAGTTTTAATAAAATAATCAACAATAATATATTAATACTCATTACAGTAGCAATAAAAATTCAGAATAAAAAATAAAATTCAACAATATCTTCTATTAATCAACTTATACAAAACTTATACATAGAGATTAACTTTACATTAATGAACAACAATGAACTTAAACCATAAAAAATACAAACTTATAACAAAACTCAAACCATCAGCGACTAAAAATTCAGAATCATAAGAAATGTTAACAAAGACTTCTAATTAAGTAATTAGTAAAATCTAGTACACAAACTTAGCTCAGAATCTTAGGAATTAAAACTGAAGAAACAGTAACTTACCAGAGGCACAAGTTTAAAAGGACGGTGACAGAGTGAGCTCGAATAGAAAGTGAACTTGGAAGAGGATCAATTCGCAACGGTGAGGCTCCGAGAAGATATCCCATGAAGAGAAAGGACGGGCTTGAAGAGGATCGAGCAACCGTTCATGACCGAGCAGCTGTTCGCGATGGCGACGCCAAGACCTCCGATCAGTCCATCACGCAACGTAAAGGAGAGGAGGATCGAGAAGAGGGCCGACTTCCAGAGGCAACGGCGACACCCTCTAGCTGAGGAGAAGAGTTCGGCGACGATGAGGATGTTGGGCATTGTCGCTGGCTGCTGCTACTGAAGTTTGAATTTGGGGCTTCCCTACTTCTGATTTCTGAGGTTAAGAGCTTGTTTGGAAACCATTTAACATGAGAAAAAAATTTTATTTTTTTTAAAAAAAAAGAATTCATTTCTATTTGAAACTCTACTTCATAATTTAAAATGACTATAATATATTAATAGAATAGAATTCAAGTTTGAAGAGTGTATGCGTGGATTTAGAAATCAGACCCCTTTTGGTCTAATTTACAAATGAAGGAAAAATGAGAATTGAAATTCTCAAAGGAATTCAAATAATTCATTTTTAGTTGTTCTAAAATAAGAAAAAGAATTCAAACTCTTGAGAGAATTCTAATTCCTAACATTCCAAACAAGCTCTAAATGATTTTAGGGTTAGGTTATTATGGGGTTGAGAGAGAGAAAAAGGGAAATCCGTTCATTTATAAATTAAAAAAAAAATCCTGAAAATGGTGTCGTCTAGTAGTTAGGGCTGAACCATAAACCATAAAAATTGTCCGATTCATCGGTTAACTGTCGGTTTAATAAGTTTTTTCATTAGTTTTTGCCAGACGATTTTTCACTTCAACTAAACCGGTTAAGAGACTGGTTTTCAGTTAATATGGTTGAACCAGTCGATCTGGTTCGATTTTTAGAACTATGATTAAAAGCATATTATTATGGTTTGTTTAATTTCATGTCTTGTTGTTTGTATGTTTCATTTTTGTTATGTTGAGTATTCTCTAACTCTAAGCTAGATATGTCTTTCATTAAGAAGTGGGTCAAATATTAATTATATACATGTGAATGCACTATCTAAGATTATAAGTAGATATGCTCATACAATCATCATCACCAAATATGCATTTAGTGATATTCATTAGTATTATAATTACATCGTATCAAAAAAGTAAAATAAAATTATTATTATTATTATTATTATTATTATTATTATTATTTATATTTTTTTGGACAAAAATAATAATAAATTTATTCATTAGATTCTTATATATGTATTTATAATATAAAAAAAATTTGCATTATATATATATATTCACTCAATAATAATAATAACTTAACATATAAGAAATTCAAGGTTGAAACTATTTGATATTTTTGTATTTAATATAACTTAGCTTGATGTGATAGCTAGAAATTAAGTATAATCAAAGTTATTTTCCTATTTTTCACTTGAATCTCAACTTGATTATCAAATTATCAATTAACTCAAAATGCTAACTGAATTTCTACTTCATAATTAGACTAATTTAACATACACATTGTAACACCCTACCACACAGAGCCTTACGCTTAAGTCATAAAGCAGAGGTGGCAAGGTATTTGGTGAAACATTAGCAAAGCTAAGCTCAGCAAAAAGTACCGATATTTACTCATATCGACAAATATTGAACTTGATAATAATATTATTAACTAAACTCTATTTTTAAATTAAAATATCAATTACTCAAATTAAAATATACATATAAGTTTCATTACTTATAAATTACTAGAATCATAGTTTTAGTTATGTAAAATATTTCATCATAATATATATATAAGAATATGAATTTGATTGAATTCAAATAGTTATAAAATTAGTTCAATTACTGATAATAAAATAATTTCTAAAAATAGAAAACTCCAATTTATGAAATAAATTATAACTTATTTATATTTATGTTTTTAAAATTGAGGGTCGCTACATTCTACCCACCTTACAAAAATTTTTGCCCTCAAAAATTTATATAAAATGGAAAAGATTCATACTAACGTAACTTCCCTTCTTAAACATGTCAAAGAAAAACAGAAATATTTGACATGTTTAGTTTGCAAATCCAGGATATTCTTATGGCTTAAAAGTCTACGCAAAGCGGAAGATACAAGATAGGCTCGATGCAGAAGGGTTATAAGGCAGGCTGGTATTAGAACGACGGGTTTATTGCTTCTAATATTCGCTTCATCTAGCTCCTAAGTTCTGCCGATTCTAATGGTGTCATCATACGTAATACTATCGAAACTGGTTCAGCCTTTGACACTAAATCTATCACAACTTACTTTTTCTCTCGACACCTAACTGGTTATCAAAGAGATATTTCTATCGGCCTAAACTCCTGGTCCGTATCCAAGTCCAAAACTACGTCCAGTCTTTCCAGTCTTAAACTTCCATATCCGGTTATGTAACCTAAACGAAAGTAGGGTCCTAGCTCTACACAGAACAAATCTATCCTACGCGTCCGGTATCATACTTACCTCGATCTTGTTGTGGCCAACCCGCATTTGCGGCTCTCCCACGCGGACAATCCCTAAACATGTGTCCTGGTGCTCTACATTGAAAGCACATTCCCAGTCCGGCCCTGTGCAGCTCCTCTAGAGCAGTCTCACCAAAGCCTTCCTGTAGCAGTGTCCACTTCATGGAGCAATCTTCTGCGAGCTAGCTCTTCTTAACTAACTCAGTGAAATTTGTTAGATTTTGTGGATACACGTAATTAAAGATATCCCTCCTTAGTCCTTTCTCATACTGAGCACACTTCAATTCCTCATAATCGACTGGATTTCCTTGACAAGTTTTTGAGAAACGGCACAGATTGTCGAACTCACGGGTATAGTCGGCTACGAACATATCCTTTTGCTTTAGCTGCATTAATTCCAACTCCTTTGCAGTGCAAAATGCATGCAAGAAATATCTCCCGTAAAACTCTGTCTTGAATCTATTCCAAGGGACATCTGTTAACTCCACTTGCAAGGTATGACACAACTCTTGCCTCCAATTCTGAGCATCTCCCTCCAACATATGAGTCACTATCTCCACTTACTGTACTTCAGGAACGTGCTGAGTGTACAAAAACCTCTCCACTTCTCGAAACTACTGATCAGCCTCCAGGGCATTGGAATTTTTGTTAAACCGAGGTGGACCACTCTTGAGGAAATCAGTAAGGGTCATTGACCTATAGTATCGACTTACCTTACTTGTACTAGCACTAGAGTTTCCACCTCGACGTCCTTGCATTGGTTCAACTACGGGATTTCCTCTCCGAATACCTCGTTCAAATCCACGAGACGACATTTGGTCCCTGTTCACACCAAACAAGTGATATCAAGTTGATCAGTATCAATATTGTAAGTCTAATGCTTCAAGTTCCAAATGCATGCTCATGAACATTTATGCCACATAAATCAATCAGATATCCTAATAGTACATACACACACCCAGAGTAAGCCCAGAAGCATAATCAGTCCATCCCTCAGGCTCTACAGGAACGAACTGCTCTGATACCATAATGTAACATCCTACCACACAGAGCCTTACGCTTAAGTCGTATAGCAGAGGTGGCAAGGTATTTGGTGAAGTATTAGCAAAGCTAAGCTCAGCAAAAAGTACCGATATTTACTCATATCGGCAGATATCGAACTCGATAATAATATTATTAACTAAACTCTATTTTTAAATTAAAATATCAATTACTCAAATTAAAATATACATATAAGTTTCATTACTTATAAATTACTAGAATCATAGTTTTAATTATGTAAAATATTTCATCATAATATATATATAAGAATATGAATTTGATTGAATTCAAATAATTATAAAATTAGTTCAATTATTGATAATAAAATAATTTCTAAAAATAGAAAACTCCAATTTATGAAATAAATTATAACTTATTTATATTTATGTTTTTAAAACTGAGGGTCGCTACACACATCCATGTGGTTCATACATATTGGTCCGGCCATTACAAATCCAATATCATAAATCGGCTTTATCATTCATAACTCGACATTATTCACATTATTACCCAGATAATTGGCGTTATAGTTCGGCATTTCAGTCATTACTCGGCAATTTACGTTATTAATCGGCGTTACAGTTACTAATCATCAATCAATGTCATTTATTAAAAAGTAACGTTACAAATCAGCTTAACGGACTGCTTCACAAAAGTGAAACGTCCAAACCCTTATTATTGCTCTTTAATACAGGCAATAAAGCAGGAACATAACCGATTTATACACTATCACCTATAAAAAGGTATGATCTTCTATCCTAAAGACACATTGAATTCTCAATACTAACTTAAGCTTCAGAGTGCCTTTGCAGGTACACTCCCCCCTGTTTCTTGCTCAAAGCTCTACGCGATTGGACACCCTCTTGGAGTAAAGCTCGGATTATCATAAGGCTTAAAGGTCGACACCGAAGATAATAGCTCAGCGTCGACTCCCAGAGACTGAGCTCTCCCTCCAGGTATCCATACAAGAACAATTGGCGCCCACCGTGGGGACGAAAATATAAACCTCTCCATATATCATTGGCCTCGAGGTTCCCGTTTGAACTCATGGCTGAACAACCTCCACCCACACCATCCGAATTGCTCCGGATGGTGACCGAGTTGTGGCAAGCCGTGACCGAGGAGAACCAAAGAATGGCAAATCAAATTGCCAACTTGAATAACACTCGAACCGAAAACAATGACCGGTAAGAATGGACAGAAGAAGCCGAGCAGCAGTCAGGGCCAACACATGTCTCAGACACTGCTCGACAGGAAGAAGAGCAACCCGAACATAATGAGGAAGCTCAGAAAGACATAGAGAATGACGATCAGGAAAGCTCCCCTGGACCATTCACGGCGGAGGTGATGAACTTCGTGCTACCCCGAAGGTTTACTCTGCTGACCACCCTAACTCCCTATGATGGGTTAGGTGATCCGAAGAAATACATCAAGAAATTCACCTCCATAATGATAGTAAATGGTGCATCTGATAAAGTTTTATGTCGTTGTTTTCCATCTTACTTAGACGGTCCTGCACTTGATTGGTTTTGTTCTTTGCCTGTAGGTTCCATTTCTCGATTTCGAGACATATCAAAACCCTTTGAGGAGCACTTCGCTGGATCGGCCATCTATCTACATGACTCCGATTACCTGAACACAGTCAAGCAACGCTAGCACAAAAGCCTCAAAGACTACATGACGCGCTTCACAAAGATAGCCATAAGTATACCCGACCTCCATCCCCAGGTGGAGCTACACGCCATAAAAAGCAGATTACGACCAGAAAAATTCCAGGAAACTATTGCTGTGGCCAAACCAAAAACTATGGCCGAGTTCCATGAAAAAGCTAAAGGACAGATCGACATCGAAGAACTCCAACAAGCTCGGAAAGTAGAAAAGCCTCACTATAGAGACGACGACAAAACACGGGACAGCAAGAAGAATTTCAAACCAATTCCACGATATGAGACCTACACCAAATTCAACACCAAGCGCGATGATATCATCAAGGAGATCTTGAATTCAAAATTAATCAAGCCACCAAGAAAGGCTGGCAGTTACCCAGATTCAAAAGGCACTGACCGATCAAAATACTGCTCCTTCCACCAGAAGCACGGACACAATAGCGACGACTGCGTCATCGCCAAAGACCTGCTGGAGTGACTAGCTCGCCAGGGTCACCTAGACAAATACATCAGCGACCACATGCAGCGGCGAACACCTCCTTCAGGAGACCAAAGCTCGGTTACACAACATGGCCGAGATAGAGACCGACCGAACAATAGCCATCCTGAACTACCAACACGTATAATTAACTGTATTTCCGGAGGTTTTGCAGGTGGCGGAGCCACAAGCTCGGCAAGAAAAAGATCTTACCGAGCTATACTTTCCATTAACGCCGATCAAAGTCAACAGCAGCCTCTGCCGACATCTCCACAGATAACATTCCAGACAGCCGATCATGACAACAGCGTAGCAAATCTGGATGATCCGGTCGTAATCTCCCTACAGCTCGGAGATCTCCTAGTTAAAAAGGTGTTGCTCGACCCAGGCAGCAGCGCCGATGTTCTCTTTTACTCAACATTCTAGAAAATGAAACTAAGCAATATTGTCATCCAACCTTCCACTGGTGACTTGGTAGGATTCTCAGGTGAGCGAGTCCCGGTTATGGGCTCTGTATGGTTACAAACCACACTCGGTAAGTTTCCCTCGTCAAAAACTTCAGACATTCAATACTTAGTTGTTGATTGCTTCAGTCCCTATAATTTAATACTTGGCCGACCTTTCTTAAATAGATTCGGCGCTATAGTATCTATAATTCATCTTTGTGTTAAGTTCCCTTTGCAGGACAACACAATTGCAACCATTCACAGTGATGCCTGAGAAGCCCGGGAGTGCTACAACAATAGTCTCAAAAGACCTAACCATAACACAAAAGCCCAGGTTCACAATATCGGCAACACGAACGACCAACACATGCTGGCCGACCTTGATCCCAGAGCAGGAACACTAGAAAGGCCAACCCCAACAGAAGACCTAGATAAAATCTATCTCACAGAAAACACGGACAAATTCACATACGTCGGCTCAACATTATCCTTAGAAGAAAAATTATCATTCCGAGCATTCTTACAACAAAATGCCGACCTGTTTGCTTGGACCCCAGCTGATATGCCAGGCATCGACCCATCCATCATATCACACAAGTTAGCGTTAGATCCATCTGTCCGACCTATAGAAATCTCGGCCACGACCGAAAACATGCTTCCCTAGAAGAAACCAAGAAGCTCATCAATGCGGGCTTCATCCGAGAAATCAGATTCACAACATGGCTGGCGAACATCGTCATGGTTAAAAAACATAACGGTAAATGGCGCATGTGTGTTGATTTCACCGATCTCAACAAAGCATGCCCCAAAAATTCCTACCCTTTACCCTCTATTGATTTTTTAGTTGATGATGCCTCTGGTTTCGAAAAACTCAGTTTTATCGATGCATATTCTGGTTATAACCAGATCCAAATGCATCCATCCGATCAAAATAAGACAGCCTTTATTACTGAATATGGAAACTATTGTTATAAGGTCATGCCATTTGGTCTTAAGAATGCAGGTGCAATATATCAACGTCTAATGGACAAAATCTTCAGCAAACAAATCGGCAGAAACATTGAGGTCTACGTCGACGATATGGTCGCCAAGACAAAGATCGGCAAAAATCACCTTGATGACCTCACAGAAATCTTCGGACAGCTAAGAAAATACAACATGCGGTTAAATCCCGAAAAGTGTGCATTCGGTGTTCAAAGCGGCAAATTTCTCGGCTTCATGCTCACTAGCCGAGATATTGAGGCAAATCCAGAAAAATGCCGAGCTATTTTAGACATGACAAGTCCACACACCATCAAGGAAGTCCAACGGTTAACAGGGAGACTTGCTGCACTTTCTAGATTCTTACCTTGCCTAGCTTCTAAATCCTCATATTTTTTCCAGACTTTAAAAAACAAAAAAGCTTTCCAATGGACTAATGAATGCGAACAAGCATTTACAACCATCAAGGAAACTCTTTCAAAACCACCAATTTTATAAACCCCCTACAAGGAGAGCCATTATTTTTATATTTTTCTGTCACTAACTAGGCTATAAGCTCCGCCCTTGTCGCAGAAAGAGAAAAGAAACAATTCCCGATCTATTTTACCAGCAAAACCTTACAAAACGCCGAGCTTCGATACCCGAGCATTGAGAAACTGGCCCTCGCCCTTGTCTTCTCAGCCAGAAGACTCCGACCATATTTTCAGAGCCATGAAATCCATGTTCGAACAGATCAACCTTTGCGGCAAGTCCTGCAGAAACCTGAACTGGCTGGCCGACTAGTAAAATGGTCAGTGGAGCTATCAGAATTCGATATCACGTACGAAGGACGAGCATCCATTAAATCCCAGTTTTTGGCCAACTTTATTGTCGAATTCTCAATACCAAGTACAACTGAAGACTACATCGAATGGTCTTTATACGTCAACGGGTCCTCCAACCCACAAGGGTGTGGAGCAGGTATCATACTTGACGATGGCCGTGGCAATGTCACCGAACATTCCCTCAACTTCTCATTTAAAGCAAGCAACAATCAAAGTGAGTATGAAGCACTAATTGCCAGCCTTAGACTCGCGGCCGACCTAAACATCACCGAACTTAAGGTATATTGCGACTCCTTGCTTATCGTCTAACAAGTAAACAACTTATACCAAGTTAAGGACCCTTTGCTTTCTAAATACCTGGATGTCGTACAAAATTTACTTTTAAAATTTTCTAAATATAAAATACAGCACATACCAAAGGAGAGTAATGGCCGAGCTGACATTCTGTCTAAACTTGCCAACACTCAACCAAATGGGTCATCACTTTATCAGTCAACACTACTTAAGCCAAGCATTGAACTAACACAAGTCTTAAGTATAACACAGGAAGCAGATTGGAGATAGTTCGGCATTATTCATAAATTGGCTTTATCATTCATAACTCAGCATTATTCACATTATGACCCAAATAATTGGCGTTATAGTTCAGCATTTCAGTCATTACTCGGCAATTTACGTTATTAATCGGCGTTACAGTTACTAATCAGCAATCAATGTCATTTATTAAAAAGTAACGTTACAAATCAGCTTAACGGACTGCTTCACAAAAGTGAAATGTCCAAACCCTTATTATTGCTCTTTAATACAGGCAATAAAGCAGGAACATAACCGATTTAAACACTATCACCTATAAAAAGGTATGATCTTCTATCCTAAAGACACATTGAATTCTCAATACTAACTTAAGCTTCGGAGTGCCTTTGCAGGTACACTCCCCCCTGTTTCTTACTCAAAGCTCTACGCGATTGGACACCCTCTTGGAGTAAAGCTCGGATTATCATAAGGCTTAAAGGTCAGCACCGAAGATAATAGCTCGGCGTCGACTCCCAAAGACTGAGCTCTCCCTCCATGTATCCATACAAAAACACATATTATTTTTTAATTATTTATAATGTGTACAAAAATCATGTTAACAAAAAAAAGTGTGTCAAATTTGCAACTTAATTTCATATGCATAATATCAAATTGTCAACAAGAATCCGACAATGTCCTACTTTAAAAATTATGTTTATATTAAAAAAATATTCAAATTTCAAAGCATCATTATTCACCTTACCTGTTTCCAACAAAAAAGTGTATCAACATGCTAGTGTCATCATCCGCATGCATAAAGTTAAGCTAATAATAATAAAAATTGACATATAGTAAAAGTAACATGTACAGAGGACTGCTATGTCTGATAAAAAAAATTAGGAATTGATCTGTATATTAATTTTTTGGGACTAAAATATCCGCTTTTAAAATTATTGAGGATTTATTTGGATAATTATTCTGTCAAGAAATAAACTGAAGACTGATTTGTTTGCCGAAATAAAATCTTACAATTGATTTATGTATTAATTTTTTTTAAAAAACTAAAATGCTTGTTTTTAAAATTTTTGAGAACTGATTTGGATAATTATCCTGATAAAAAGAATCAGATAAAATCATATAATCGATGATGAATTAGTTGTCAATTGTTATCTGCAATTAATTTAAAAATAATTACTCTCAAATAATTGTGTTTAATAAACGGTAATCGTCTTGTGTGTTGTTGCTTAATAGTTAAAGGTAGGGGTGGCAAGCGGGAAAACCCGTCCCGTGCCGTCAAAAGCTGGCTCTTTGGCGGGTTGGTCCGCCTAGGGCGGTCCTAAAATCCCACCCCACTCCATCTAACTATGAGTTGGCGGGCTGGCGGGCTAAACCCGCTAAAGCTCCTCATTTTTTTTACCATTAATTACTAAATAATATATATAATTTCACAACCATATTAATAAATTTATAATTTCTAAAGATATAAAAAAATTATATTTTTTATATTCACAAACATTAAAGTCTTTATAATTATAAATATCTAATAAATATAATTATAAACCAAGTTTCCATCCAAAACATAATTATAAATATTCTCTTCAAAGCAAAATAAACATAATCCAAAACATAATTATAAATATTGTCTCCAAAGCAACATAAACATAATCCAAAATACTCAATTTTCATCTTCACACTCTTGTAAGTTGGGTTGGGAGAAGTTGGATTTTGGCAAAAAAATTATAAAAATACCCCTTGCCAAAAAAATAAAGTTCGACAAGGAAGCGCGCTCCGCCCTGCCGAAACCTGCGGTTTAAGCGGTGCGGGTTAGGCAGGCTTTTGTTCTTTGGTGGTCCCCATTTTCCAGCTTGACCCAACTTTTTGGCGGGTTATGCGGCCGACCCGACAGGTTTAAGTCCGTTTGCCAACCCTAGTTAGAGGTAATACAAATTGAATTTTGAATTAGAAGGTATTATAAGTAGAAAGAAATTAGTATTTTTGTCCATAATAACATTACGGAAATATAAATCTTTTAAAATTACGTCAGTTTTAATTTGTTCTAATATTATAGATTATGGCACAAAAAATTTATGAAATCAAACTACTTTTACAAAATGCACGTAGGAGACAAAAGTCTCTGTTCGCTAAAAAAAATCAAAATCTTCGTAGGTAAAAAAACAAATAATAATTATTCTAGTTATAATTTTCATGTGAAAGAATTTAAATTTTTACTAATAATTAATTTTAACATTTATTATTTAAAATTTAAAATAATTTAATGTGCATACTTTTATATTTAATTATATGTTAAGTCTGTTGCACAAATAAAAATAATCAGTTTTTATACTTATTATTTAAAAATAATATTTTTCTCTCTGTATATAAAAGTATAATTAGTATAAAAAATTATATCGATAGTTATAAAATTAACCCAAAATTAATTTTTAAACAATTAAAATTTGATTCTAATTATTAATCATAATATTAGTATTTTTTAAATTATATATATATATATATATATTATATAAAATAAATATTTGAAAGAAGAGAAGTGAGAATATAAATTAGAAAGATAATGGTAAAAATTTAAAAATAAATATAAAATCTTAAAAAAGTATGCATATAATAATATATTTTATGTGAATAATATTACAGAATTATTTTTTAGTTATATTTAATTTTAAATTTAATATATTTCTTAAAATTTTATGAATTTATTTAAACTATATTATTTTATTAATTTTATTTTTTGTAGAATAGAAAGATAAAGAGAGATAGAGAATGAGAGAAAAAAAATAAAGAAGAAGACCAAGGAGAGAGAGAGTTTGTTAATTTTGAAAAAATTATTTTACTTGAGATGAAAAAATATTCTATGACATATTTTAGTTTGTCAAATTAGTAATATAAAATATAAATTATCTATTATATAGAGTAAGAAGGATAAAAAGAAATAGAGAACGGGAGAGAGATAGATAAGAGGATGGAGAATGGGAGTTTACTAATTTTGAAAAAAAATATTTCATCTCAGTTTTAGTAAGAGAATGTCACTGACACATTTTGGTTGTTAAATTAATAATATAATATAACCAAGGTTCGAAAAACCGGACCGGTCATCAAACCGCTCTAGTTACTGGTTCATTGGTTCACTGGTCCAACCGGTTTAACCGGTGGTTCAACCGAAAAAACTGTTTTAAAATAAAATAATAAATAAATTATAAATAAACATTCTAAAATATAATTATAGTATAATATAAATATTAAAATAATTTTCAAATTTAAAAACTACATTAAATGTCATTAATCAAATTCATATACTCTTATTAATATACAAACTCAAGTTAAATAGTATAAAGAAATATCAAATATTAAATGTCAACATAAAGATTTATCAATCATCAAAACCTCAAGATGTTCTTGTGAGTTTCTTTTTTTTTTCTGAGAAAGACAAGGTTTCCCCTTGTCCAAGGCACCAGCGACTAGTATTCACCTCAGACAATTCTGGAACATGAGTAAGCTCTTCACCTCTATGATCCTATCATTAGTCTTTTGGTTTAACTTGTGTAGCCGAATAATTTGGCTGGGGGATTTAAATTATCGGGTAGCCCTTTCTTATCGTGCAGCGAAAGCTCTTGTTGAGATGCATAACCGGAAGGACTTGTTAGAGAATGACCAAGTATGTTGCTTTCTTTTTCCCCATTGCTCCTTTCTCAAATCTTACCTTACTCATCATTTGATATCTTTTGCTTTCAGCTGCGAATAGAGCAGAGGCAAGGTCGAGTATTCGAAGGATGGAACAAATGGAAAATATACTTCCCTCCCACATACAAGTATTCAAACAACTCAGGCAGGTATGCAGGAGATGGAAGACATTCAAAACAAAAGAGAACTCCAGCATGGCAGTGTTCTTAGTTCTTACCACCATCACCTGTATCAATCCGAGAAGTCGTTAATGGAAATACAAAACAATCAAAATAATGCATGCTTTTTTTCTCAAGGTGTGATAGAATCTTAGGGCATGGGAGAGGTCTTCACCAATTATCTTACGTTCGTGGGGAGTCAAGATTCTCTGATCATAGACCTGTGTAGAGCATATTCTCAGCAGAAGTTGATCAAAGAAGCTCTAGTGGCCAAAACATTTCAGCAAAACCAGCATTCAACATTCCAAAACCAGCAAAACCAGCAACTACAAAACACTAAAATCTGCCTACAGCATTAAGCATTTAGCACATTATGAAACATTCCAAAACACTAAATCTTCACCCAGTAAAATCAGCAACTACAAAACAAAGCCATTAGCAAATTTGAACAAAAAAAGTAGGAGCCATCAGCAACTAGTAAACCAGATAACAAACTAACAGAGCCATCAGTAAACTAACAGAGCAATCGAGCCATTGAGCAATTCAGCCATATCTGCCTCAGGCATTCAGCCATTCAACACAAGGCAATTCTGCCTACAGCCTATAGCATTCAGCCATTCAAGTTTTCAAATACAAAGCAGAATTCAGCCATTCAAATACAAGTATTCATCAATATTCTAACAAATTAGGCGTTCTGGAATCACTGAATCAGAATTCAAATACAAGTATTCATCAACATTAGGCGTTCTGGAATCACTGAATCAGAACCATACATTCTAACATAGACGATGAAACAGAGAAGATGAAACAGAGGAGTCACTCACCTGGGTGCTGACGAAGCGAAGACCAGCGACGGTGCTGACGACGAGCTGAGACGAGAGCCCAGCGAAGACGAAGCAGCGGTGCTGATGACGAGCTGAGAGGCCAGGCGACGGCGGTGGCGATGACGAGCTGAGAACCCCGGCGACGGCAGTGGCTACTGCACTGGGATTTCAGAATGCTAGGGTTCACTGTGAGAGTGTGAGTGTGAGACTGAGATGAGTGAATGGGGGAAGAAAGGGGGGTTCTCGAGTGGTGGCGATGACGAGCTGAGTACCCCGACGACGGCGGTGGCTACTGGGCTGGGATTTGGGAAGCTAGGGTTCACTACTTCACTGTGAGGGTGTGAGACTGAGAAGAGTGAATGGGCATGGGGGAAGAAAGGGGGGTTCTCGAGTGGTAACCGGGTTGGGGTTACCTTTTTTTTTACAACTAAAAACGGTGTCGTTCTCCTGTTTTATAAAAACCGGCCGGTCACCGGTCCGGCCCAACCAGCCGGTTTTAGACCGGTTCACCGGTTTTATTCCGGTTTTTTTCCTAACGATTATTAAAGGGGGACCAAACCGCTTACATCGCTGGTTCGCAGTTAAACCGGTCGAATCGACCGGTCCGATCCGGTTTTCAGAACCTTGAATATAACTATATTTAAATTTAAATTTAAAATTTTAATTTTAATATTTTAATTTTAATTGTAATTAGAAAATGTCATGTTACGCATTTTTATTGTTAAATTTATAATTAGTCATTGATAACGATATATAAGAGAGATAAAGTGGGCGAAGTAATGTGGGAGATAGAGAAAGGGAGAGAGGAGGAGAGAAATCTTTAATTTTGGAGAAAAAGATTTGATTTCAATTATAATGAGAGAATGATATGTGTCACATTTTGGTTATAAGATTAGTAAAGTATAATAGATATAAATATATAATATATTTACATGCAATCTGAAGTTTAATAGTTAAAAAATTGTTAGATAATAATTTAATCAAATTTATTAAATTATATAATAATTTTTAAATATTAATTTTACGTAAAGATAACTGCATGTATAAGTGTTCACCTTACCATTATTAGTAGGTGTAACACCCTAAATACCAAAGCCCACGCTTCCGGCTGCGCAACTCTGATAGCTCGGGCATTACGACGACACTTATACTATTTAATACTAAAATATGAGCCTGTTTAAAACTTTAAACCGCAATACCGCTCCCAAAGATACTTTCGTTCGATAACGTACATCCATAAATACCATACAACTTACAAAAACTCATAAAGAGTACATCCATATATATACATACACATATATAAATAATATTACAAACAGAATCCAATACAATTCCTATCCCTCTTACAGATTATATCAAGATAAAGGCGAGGGTACAATAAACCATAACTAAAACAATATAGAGCATCACAACAACAATTAAATAAGCTCTTCGTAACTTCTGCGCTCATATCCTGAAAGGGGAAAAATGTAGGGGGGTGAGAACATCATCCTCGAAAGGGTTCTCAGTAGAGGGTTTTTGGGAATTACTGTAATAGGATACATGAAGATAATCGCACCAGTGATTCATAACCGTCTTATGCCTCTTTTCAAAAACAACGGTTTACGATGAAAGTAAAGTCGGAAATCTTTTCAGAAAGAAGAACCGTTCAATTCTCAAAAACTCAAAAGCCTTTCAAAGCGGTTTATCTAAGCGAAACCAAAATAGCCTTTCATATTTTATTCCAAACCAGAAACACAAACCGGAATCAACCGTCAGTTCATCTCTTTCCAACCACGGCCCTAGGCCCAAACAATCCAACCAACAACCAATCACCTCAATCCAACAGAGTCCCAGATGCAAACACAGATAGGAAGTTCAAGCACAAACAAACAGTTATTACAAGTAGAACAGTTAGCAATTAATCACATAGGCAAACCAAGTATAATATGCACACCCAACCAATGTCACACAAATGCATATGATGCATGCCTGTCCCTAGTGGCTGATGATATCATCTGTCGGTTATAGAGCCAACCCGACAAGTCCTGGTAGCTAACCATTGGACTGTCCCTCTGTCGTGCATCCCCAACTCGAGTTATACTCATCATAAACTTGATCATAATCATGATCCATATCCATCACCCTCACTGGTGAATATTTATCCATCACCGTCACTGGTGAATATTTATCCATCACCGTCACTGGTGAATATTTATGGGGGCGAGCTCATCCGGGGCTTTCACAGTGCCCGGCCACACTTACGACATAGGGTCAACAGAGTATCAAGTCTCAACCTGGAGCACGTGGTGGCTAGCCACTGCTACTACCCAGGGAAACTCGTATCTCAGATAGTGGAAGTGCAACATTCACATTTATCAATGATTCAGCATAAACATGCAATCAATCTCATCCATGGATCAACATCCATCTCAGCCATCCGGCTCACGATTCATTCCAGAACCAGCCAATATTCATATCATACACAGCCATTCCGGCTCACGGTTCAATCCAGAACCAATCAATATTGATAATCACACACAGCCATTCCGGCTCACGGTTCAATCCAAAACCAGTCAATATTCATAATCACACATAGCCATTCCGGCTCATAATAAAACAGCACTTCCACCATTCAAAATCATCAGATTTATGAAATCAGCATTTAAGCCATAAATCATTTTCTCAATTCATTTCACTTTGAAATCAAGTTTCAACTCTTTTCAGCCTTGGCTTTAGAAATCTCGTTTCTCAAATCATCTCAGGCTCATAAGCCAAATTTACTCAAAGTGAGTTCCCTTTTTAAAACAAAGCCGCTCTCAGCATCCTCATTCCAAGACTTCCAAAACCATGGGAAGTTAAAGATTCAATTTGGGAACAATCAAAATCGCCCATCCCACAATGGGATTTTATAACAAGGTTCCTCGGCAGAGTCCCAAGTCTTTAGGGAAGGTCAACTTATATAAATTCCTTAAAATTCATTGAAACCTTTAAAATCATAGATTCCCGGTTCAAGTAAATAAAACTGAATTTATTATGAAACCGATCATACAAAATCACAAGTTCCAACTCGGTCCAAAAATCAACTCATTTGAAACGGAACCGGTTCATTTGAATCAAACCACTTTCAGGTTTCTTTTTGGAACCCATTTTTCTAACTCTTCCAAAATGCCTCAAACTTGATTACTCAATCAAAAGTCTAAATTCCTTTAAAATCACTAAAAGCTCCTTTTTATATTGAAATCAATATTAGAGCATCATTCTTTCCTTCAGTGATTCAAACTGTACAAATAGTTCGTTTCTAAATAAGCTGAACTCAACGCATAAAGTTCATTAAATAGATTAAGCTTGAAAACATAAATATTCTCTTAATAAATCAATTAATACAATTTCTCAAATCCAACCCTTTTTAAATAACTTTACAAACAAGAGTAGGATTTTGTAGAAATTTCGGCAGCACCTCCCCTAAAACTTGGACTTTTGCCACCCGGTTCGGGTCCCAACTAAACCGTTTCTCATTCCTTTTCAACAGCTCAAAACCAGAAATCAATTCAAAACAAGCTAAATCCAACAGTCGCCTCAATGGCATACCTCTAGGAAACCATTTCAAAAATCAACTCAATATCAACCGATTTAACTCATTTGTAAAGCTTTAAAGAATCGGTTCAGCAATAAATCATTTATCAAAACCAGAGCAATTAAAGCAACCCAGGCTGAATTTCAAGAGCATTCTATCTTTCACATCATCAAAATAATTGACTCAATTCAAACCAATCCTCAACGGATTAAACTCATTTCAAATATTTAAAGAATCAACTTCAAACATTACATTTCACAAGCCACACAACAATTCAGCCAAGCCAACATCCATAATCATTCGAGTCAATCAAATAATACATAAGGCAGATACAATCACTAATTACACCATATCTCACATCAGTATCCATATGTAATAATTCCAATAATAAACTGTAGTTTTCGGAAAGCGCCCCTACCTTAGAACGCAATTCCATAACCCAAACGCTTCACAGGAACCTCCTCTCTTAAACCGGGATCACCAACAACCGCAACCTCGGCTCTAAGATACTCCCGCGGTAACCATAGCAACACTAATTGCAGCATATAACAATCAGGAATGACCCCACGTTACCAAAACTCATATTCATTAACCAAACACAACCGAATACTAACGCGAGGCTTTTCGAAACATAAATTACTTACTGAGTTAGCGAAACGAAGCAGCCGCGAACACCGAGCACGACGCGCAAGCATCGATATACAACCCTGTGACAAATAACGCTACAACGCCTCAGCCGAAATTATCAGAACAGCGACAAAAGGCTCCTCGAACCAAAACGCTTACCAAGACCGAGGGAGAATGGCTGAACCGAATAGCGACGGTCTCCGAACCGGTTCGGCTGCAGCCCGGCAGCCACCTCAAGCGGCAGCAGGGACCTGAACAACATGCAGCGACAATGAAGTTCCCAGAAGCTCAACAGAAAGGAGAACCAGCTTAAAAATCCTTACCGACAAAGCCGTCTAGCGACAGCAATGGCGTTTCCGGCAGCTAGGCGCGGCGGCGCGGTTGACTTCTCCTCCGGGAGTGGCTGTAACGGAAACAACTTCTCCTTCCTCCTTTCACGGTCCCCATGGTGGCAGGAGCTCTGGCAGTGCTAACCTATGCTTGGCGGCAACAGGAACGGCGGCGGTCGAAGTCCAGCCGCAACGGGAACCAGGCACGGCGACGATCCCACCCGCGACGGTGACAGCGACAGCTTCACCTCTTCCGCGCGCGCCCCTTTCTTCTTCGTCTGTGGTGGTGTCTGCTCCAGTCTCATCTGCGGTGGCGCCGAAAATCAATGCGGCGACGCGAGCTCAAGCCCCACAGACAGGACGGTGGTGATGGCAGCGTTAACGGAACGGCGACAGGGACTTCTCCTCCTCGCGACGGTGACGGGTCGGAACGGGCGGATCTGCGGGGACGAGTCAGACCCGCGCCTCCCTTCCCGCGGCTAAGCTCCCTCACTCCCGTTCTTCCTTCGGTGTGCCATGGCGGCGGCGGCTGGCAACTCGGCGGCGACGGCGATGCCCACCGTTGCTAGCCGTGTCTCTCTTCCTCCCCTGCTTCCCTCTGCGTTCCCCTCCGATCTCCCCTTTCTGTGTTTTCTGTTTCTTTATTTATGGAGAAGGGGGAAACCATGGGTGTTGCGTTCTATTGGGGAAAGGGGAGAAGATCTGCTGCTGTTGCTGTGTATGGAGATAAGGGAACCGGGTCATGGTAACGGGTTACTGGGTTAGGGTTTTCTTATTTTGAAAAATTAGGGTTAGGGACATTTTAGTAATTTCAAATAAAAATAGGGATATTATAGTAATTAGAAATAAATTCTAATCCATTAATAATAATGTATAAAAATACTATTTGCTCATCAATTTCATAAATTATTTTCAATAAAATGTCCCCACCAAATAATTAGAAATAATATACTTATTTTCTTCATTTTCCAAAATAGTAATATCAATATTCTAAAATATTACTTATCCAATCCAAATCATTATAAAATACTTATTATTTTATAACTATCAACTTTATAATTCAAATATAGAAAATAATCCAATAATTATAAAATTGGATAATAATCATAGCTTATCTCAAATCCAATAAATCAAAACTTGCCTTAATTATCTTTAATAAAATAATCTCTGAAATTAAGGCTATAAATAATTGTAGGATTTGAGACTTGATCATAATAAGACTTTTCAAAGATTCTGGGCCTTACATTCTACCCACCTTATAAAAATTTTCACCCTCGAAAATTGATACAAAATGGAAGAAATTCCATAACAGTTCACCCTTGAACACATTTAAAGAAGAAGCAAAAATATCTCAAAATATAATCATATATACGATTTTCAAATACTTTGATTATCATAAGCACAAGGATGCAAAGGTAGGAGTGTAACTGCCAGGCAAACGTTACAAGATAGGCTCAATGCAAAAGATAACATAGGTCAATCATGTGATAGTAGGGCAAGGCATCAAAGGCTAGAAAACAGGATGGAGTTAAAACGATGTGCTCAATATCCGCACACTAATCTTATATCAACCTCAAGGTTTCAACTTTCCAATTCCAGCAAGCACCTTACAAACCCCAAATTTGATCACAAGCCTGACAATCACAAACCCGTTCGCAAGGAACAAAATGCCCACAACTCATACGTTGCACACCTACCGCATTCAACTTCCGTATACACATCACATCTTAAAGAACTAACGTATCGCGTTACTATGCCTACAAGTCGCACGTGATACCAAAACAATTCTCGAGTCTACTCAGAAGAATACAAGATTTAGAAATGAGAGATAAATGTCAACAATAATACTCATAGATTTGAGCGAGTGTATCCAATTCTAGATAAACAAGGATGCTCAAGCAATGAAGTTTTCTAAACACAATTCAATTGACAACTTCAAAGATAACCCTTGGATAAAAAAAATTCAATAGGATCCATAGGAAGAAAATCAGCGCATTGGTTTGGAACAAATTCAAACTGAGTCGAAGAAGTATGAGGTTTACAGAAGAGAATATCTCAAACCCAAGGCAAAGCTCATAGAACTTAAGAGCATGATTAAAAATACTCCCAAATACATTGTTCATAAAAGAATCGAAAACTTGCGGAAAAATCACTTCGCAGTTTATAAGAAAGTCAAGTAATAAACATTCTTCAAGAGAGTAACAAAAGCATAAATGTGGCTTTGCTCTAAATCAATTTCACGTTGAGGTAGATTATGTAGAGTTTTAAAACAAAATGCACACAAGTTTGGCTAAGAGCCAAAATATTTCCTCAAATATTTTAGAAAGATAATTAAATGCACAACTTAACCAAAAGCAGTTCATAAAAACTCGGAAATAATCAGATGCTTGTTCGAAATTCTCAAAATTTCATATTCAAACAAGCCTGTATAACATTTATAGCAAGTACGAAAGAGGAAGTTAAACTCTTTTTAGAAAAGAAACTCCGAGATAAAAGTTTGCTTACAATCTGGTAAGGAAATAAGTGGTGCGTTACAAACAAACCGGTTTCCACTAAACAAGGAAACTTTCCAAAACCTCATTTAAAATAGCGCATGCCGATTTTTAAATTAACTTCATCAATATTGAACAATGGTTTCAATCTAAATCAAGAAACAGAAAATAAATTCCGTTTAAAACTTCTTACAAGAGAATTCAAAACTTCTTTAAAAAGTCCAAAACAATACTCCAAAAGTGTTCTTGAAATCTCCATCGCAGAAGAACATTCAAGAAGTTTAAAATGTACTAAAAAGGAGTCAAGCCTTGCAAGAAAGGATCTTAAATTAGAGTAGTTCAAACAAGATCCACTAAGCATGAAATATCAAACAAGTTTTAAATTGATCCAAAAGAATACAAAAGTCATAGAAAAGACAACTCAATCATTTGTAATTCTTCAATGATAAATCTTTAACTAAAAACTCTTGTAGAGATAATGGGAGAATAAACAATGTACTATCCTGAAACGAATCAAACTGACCCACATAAGGATGAGATTCACAAGAGGGGACAAACCAAGATCAATGGTAATGTTCACAAGATGTAAAAGATTAGTTAAAAAAACAGAATCACGTATGACATTCATAGAGGTGAAAAGCTTAAGAAGGAACCAGTCCGTTCATAAGAAGAAGCTATGAATCCAACATTTTCAAAAGAACAACAATGGCATAAACTATGTAGTATGCTAAACCAAACTCAATTCAAAATAAGTTAAGTAAAGCTTATCAAACGAAACTCAACCGGAATGAAAGCGAAAAATTCTTTCTTTCCAGTATTTCAGAAAATATCCAAATACACAATCAAATAAAGATGTCCATTGGAACTATAGTAAAATTACTAGAAGGTCAAAATTTACTTTTAAAATAAGTACAATTGCGTAAACCAGTAAAAGTACAGGCAAAGTATTAGAAAGAAATAGTTGTTAAACTGTATAAATAATTTCAAAGTCTCATATATAGAAAAGCATATATCTAATCAACAGCAATTTATAAAATCTCAAAATTGGCTGTGATCACTGTCAAGTAAGAGAAAAACTGAATCAACAATTTCTCAAAGAATGAACTCGGAACCCGGAGTTAAAAGTCACAGCACATTAAGACAAGTTCAGGGCTACATCAAGGAACACGTGAATCAAGAAGAACTCAAACAGAGGAAGATAGATGCAACAAGGATTCCAAACAAGCCTATGCAATTAAGATCAAACAAGAATGGATATGAATAGAGGAATAAAGTTGAAAAATCAAACTACTTTTCAAAAGGATTAACAACCAAGAACTTCAAGTTAGGATACGAAAGAACATATCGACTTGAACAGAATTCAAGACACACAACTGAATAGCCTCGAGAAATAGTTTCTAACGTTCCCAAAACCCGCGATTCGCTTTACTCAAAACTCGTATATCATCTATGATAACCCATCAGTGCTTTCATATACATAATTCACTAGTATTAAGCCGGCCAAACTTAATATCAGGAATTATGCAATGCAAGACTAACAGCGTTAATCAATAGACCGTCATGTGCATAAAGCTCTAATTCTCGTCATTCGACAAGACCTAATACATGACAAACGCTCAGAGTATGCAACTGAAGCATAGTCAATCCATTCCTCAGGCTCTACAGGAAGAATTGCTCTGATACCATAATGTAACACCCTAAATACCAAAGCCCACGCTTCCGGCTGCGCAACTCTGATAGCTCGGGCATTACGACGACACTTATACTATTTAATACTAAAATATGAGCCTGTTTAAAACTTTAAACCGCAATACCGCTCCCAAAGATACTTTCGTTCGATAACGTACATCCATAAATACCATACAACTTACAAAAACTCATAAAGAGTACATCCATATATATACATACACATATATAAATAATATTACAAACAGAATCCAATACAATTCCTATCCCTCTTACAGATTATATCAAGATAAAGGCGAGGGTACAATAAACCATAACTAAAACAATATAGAGCATCACAACAACAATTAAATAAGCTCTTCGTAACTTCTGCGCTCATATCCTGAAAGGGGAAAAATGTAGGGGGGTGAGAACATCATCCTCGAAAGGGTTCTCAGTAGAGGGTTTTTGGGAATTACTGTAATAGGATACATGAAGATAATCGCACCAGTGATTCATAACCGTCTTATGCCTCTTTTCAAAAACAACGGTTTACGATGAAAGTAAAGTCGGAAATCTTTTCAGAAAGAAGAACCGTTCAATTCTCAAAAACTCAAAAGCCTTTCAAAGCGGTTTATCTAAGCGAAACCAAAATAGCCTTTCATATTTTATTCCAAACCAGAAACACAAACCGGAATCAACCGTCAGTTCATCTCTTTCCAACCACGGCCCTAGGCCCAAACAATCCAACCAACAACCAATCACCTCAATCCAACAGAGTCCCAGATGCAAACACAGATAGGAAGTTCAAGCACAAACAAACAGTTATTACAAGTAGAACAGTTAGCAATTAATCACATAGGCAAACCAAGTATAATATGCACACCCAACCAATGTCACACAAATGCATATGATGCATGCCTGTCCCTAGTGGCTGATGATATCATCTGTCGGTTATAGAGCCAACCCGACAAGTCCTGGTAGCTAACCATTGGACTGTCCCTCTGTCGTGCATCCCCAACTCGAGTTATACTCATCATAAACTTGATCATAATCATGATCCATATCCATCACCCTCACTGGTGAATATTTATCCATCACCGTCACTGGTGAATATTTATCCATCACCGTCACTGGTGAATATTTATGGGGGCGAGCTCATCCGGGGCTTTCACAGTGCCCGGCCACACTTACGACATAGGGTCAACAGAGTATCAAGTCTCAACCTGGAGCACGTGGTGGCTAGCCACTGCTACTACCCAGGGAAACTCGTATCTCAGATAGTGGAAGTGCAACATTCACATTTATCAATGATTCAGCATAAACATGCAATCAATCTCATCCATGGATCAACATCCATCTCAGCCATCCGGCTCACGATTCATTCCAGAACCAGCCAATATTCATATCATACACAGCCATTCCGGCTCACGGTTCAATCCAGAACCAATCAATATTGATAATCACACACAGCCATTCCGGCTCACGGTTCAATCCAAAACCAGTCAATATTCATAATCACACATAGCCATTCCGGCTCATAATAAAACAGCACTTCCACCATTCAAAATCATCAGATTTATGAAATCAGCATTTAAGCCATAAATCATTTTCTCAATTCATTTCACTTTGAAATCAAGTTTCAACTCTTTTCAGCCTTGGCTTTAGAAATCTCGTTTCTCAAATCATCTCAGGCTCATAAGCCAAATTTACTCAAAGTGAGTTCCCTTTTTAAAACAAAGCCGCTCTCAGCATCCTCATTCCAAGACTTCCAAAACCATGGGAAGTTAAAGATTCAATTTGGGAACAATCAAAATCGCCCATCCCACAATGGGATTTTATAACAAGGTTCCTCGGCAGAGTCCCAAGTCTTTAGGGAAGGTCAACTTATATAAATTCCTTAAAATTCATTGAAACCTTTAAAATCATAGATTCCCGGTTCAAGTAAATAAAACTGAATTTATTATGAAACCGATCATACAAAATCACAAGTTCCAACTCGGTCCAAAAATCAACTCATTTGAAACGGAACCGGTTCATTTGAATCAAACCACTTTCAGGTTTCTTTTTGGAACCCATTTTTCTAACTCTTCCAAAATGCCTCAAACTTGATTACTCAATCAAAAGTCTAAATTCCTTTAAAATCACTAAAAGCTCCTTTTTATATTGAAATCAATATTAGAGCATCATTCTTTCCTTCAGTGATTCAAACTGTACAAATAGTTCGTTTCTAAATAAGCTGAACTCAACGCATAAAGTTCATTAAATAGATTAAGCTTGAAAACATAAATATTCTCTTAATAAATCAATTAATACAATTTCTCAAATCCAACCCTTTTTAAATAACTTTACAAACAAGAGTAGGATTTTGTAGAAATTTCGGCAGCACCTCCCCTAAAACTTGGACTTTTGCCACCCGGTTCGGGTCCCAACTAAACCGTTTCTCATTCCTTTTCAACAGCTCAAAACCAGAAATCAATTCAAAACAAGCTAAATCCAACAGTCGCCTCAATGGCATACCTCTAGGAAACCATTTCAAAAATCAACTCAATATCAACCGATTTAACTCATTTGTAAAGCTTTAAAGAATCGGTTCAGCAATAAATCATTTATCAAAACCAGAGCAATTAAAGCAACCCAGGCTGAATTTCAAGAGCATTCTATCTTTCACATCATCAAAATAATTGACTCAATTCAAACCAATCCTCAACGGATTAAACTCATTTCAAATATTTAAAGAATCAACTTCAAACATTACATTTCACAAGCCACACAACAATTCAGCCAAGCCAACATCCATAATCATTCGAGTCAATCAAATAATACATAAGGCAGATACAATCACTAATTACACCATATCTCACATCAGTATCCATATGTAATAATTCCAATAATAAACTGTAGTTTTCGGAAAGCGCCCCTACCTTAGAACGCAATTCCATAACCCAAACGCTTCACAGGAACCTCCTCTCTTAAACCGGGATCACCAACAACCGCAACCTCGGCTCTAAGATACTCCCGCGGTAACCATAGCAACACTAATTGCAGCATATAACAATCAGGAATGACCCCACGTTACCAAAACTCATATTCATTAACCAAACACAACCGAATACTAACGCGAGGCTTTTCGAAACATAAATTACTTACTGAGTTAGCGAAACGAAGCAGCCGCGAACACCGAGCACGACGCGCAAGCATCGATATACAACCCTGTGACAAATAACGCTACAACGCCTCAGCCGAAATTATCAGAACAGCGACAAAAGGCTCCTCGAACCAAAACGCTTACCAAGACCGAGGGAGAATGGCTGAACCGAATAGCGACGGTCTCCGAACCGGTTCGGCTGCAGCCCGGCAGCCACCTCAAGCGGCAGCAGGGACCTGAACAACATGCAGCGACAATGAAGTTCCCAGAAGCTCAACAGAAAGGAGAACCAGCTTAAAAATCCTTACCGACAAAGCCGTCTAGCGACAGCAATGGCGTTTCCGGCAGCTAGGCGCGGCGGCGCGGTTGACTTCTCCTCCGGGAGTGGCTGTAACGGAAACAACTTCTCCTTCCTCCTTTCACGGTCCCCATGGTGGCAGGAGCTCTGGCAGTGCTAACCTATGCTTGGCGGCAACAGGAACGGCGGCGGTCGAAGTCCAGCCGCAACGGGAACCAGGCACGGCGACGATCCCACCCGCGACGGTGACAGCGACAGCTTCACCTCTTCCGCGCGCGCCCCTTTCTTCTTCGTCTGTGGTGGTGTCTGCTCCAGTCTCATCTGCGGTGGCGCCGAAAATCAATGCGGCGACGCGAGCTCAAGCCCCACAGACAGGACGGTGGTGATGGCAGCGTTAACGGAACGGCGACAGGGACTTCTCCTCCTCGCGACGGTGACGGGTCGGAACGGGCGGATCTGCGGGGACGAGTCAGACCCGCGCCTCCCTTCCCGCGGCTAAGCTCCCTCACTCCCGTTCTTCCTTCGGTGTGCCATGGCGGCGGCGGCTGGCAACTCGGCGGCGACGGCGATGCCCACCGTTGCTAGCCGTGTCTCTCTTCCTCCCCTGCTTCCCTCTGCGTTCCCCTCCGATCTCCCCTTTCTGTGTTTTCTGTTTCTTTATTTATGGAGAAGGGGGAAACCATGGGTGTTGCGTTCTATTGGGGAAAGGGGAGAAGATCTGCTGCTGTTGCTGTGTATGGAGATAAGGGAACCGGGTCATGGTAACGGGTTACTGGGTTAGGGTTTTCTTATTTTGAAAAATTAGGGTTAGGGACATTTTAGTAATTTCAAATAAAAATAGGGATATTATAGTAATTAGAAATAAATTCTAATCCATTAATAATAATGTATAAAAATACTATTTGCTCATCAATTTCATAAATTATTTTCAATAAAATGTCCCCACCAAATAATTAGAAATAATATACTTATTTTCTTCATTTTCCAAAATAGTAATATCAATATTCTAAAATATTACTTATCCAATCCAAATCATTATAAAATACTTATTATTTTATAACTATCAACTTTATAATTCAAATATAGAAAATAATCCAATAATTATAAAATTGGATAATAATCATAGCTTATCTCAAATCCAATAAATCAAAACTTGCCTTAATTATCTTTAATAAAATAATCTCTGAAATTAAGGCTATAAATAATTGTAGGATTTGAGACTTGATCATAATAAGACTTTTCAAAGATTCTGGGCCTTACATTCTACCCACCTTATAAAAATTTTCGCCCTCGAAAATTGATACAAAATGGAAGAAATTCCATAACAGTTCACCCTTGAACACATTTAAAGAAGAAGCAAAAATATCTCAAAATATAATCATATATACGATTTTCAAATACTTTGATTATCATAAGCACAAGGATGCAAAGGTAGGAGTGTAACTGCCAGGCAAACGTTACAAGATAGGCTCAATGCAAAAGATAACATGGGTCAATCATGTGATAGTAGGGCAAGGCATCAAAGGCTAGAAAACAGGATGGAGTTAAAACGATGTGCTCAATATCCGCACACTAATCTTATATCAACCTCAAGGTTTCAACTTTCCAATTCCAGCAAGCACCTTACAAACCCCAAATTTGATCACAAGCCTGACAATCACAAACCCGTTCGCAAGGAACAAAATGCCCACAACTCATACGTTGCACACCTACCGCATTCAACTTCCGTATACACATCACATCTTAAAGAACTAACGTATCGCGTTACTATGCCTACAAGTCGCACGTGATACCAAAACAATTCTCGAGTCTACTCAGAAGAATACAAGATTTAGAAATGAGAGATAAATGTCAACAATAATACTCATAGATTTGAGCGAGTGTATCCAATTCTAGATAAACAAGGATGCTCAAGCAATGAAGTTTTCTAAACACAATTCAATTGACAACTTCAAAGATAACCCTTGGATAAAAAAAATTCAATAGGATCCATAGGAAGAAAATCAGCGCATTGGTTTGGAACAAATTCAAACTGAGTCGAAGAAGTATGAGGTTTACAGAAGAGAATATCTCAAACCCAAGGCAAAGCTCATAGAACTTAAGAGCATGATTAAAAATACTCCCAAATACATTGTTCATAAAAGAATCGAAAACTTGCGGAAAAATCACTTCGCAGTTTATAAGAAAGTCAAGTAATAAACATTCTTCAAGAGAGTAACAAAAGCATAAATGTGGCTTTGCTCTAAATCAATTTCACGTTGAGGTAGATTATGTAGAGTTTTAAAACAAAATGCACACAAGTTTGGCTAAGAGCCAAAATATTTCCTCAAATATTTTAGAAAGATAATTAAATGCACAACTTAACCAAAAGCAGTTCATAAAAACTCGGAAATAATCAGATGCTTGTTCGAAATTCTCAAAATTTCATATTCAAACAAGCCTGTATAACATTTATAGCAAGTACGAAAGAGGAAGTTAAACTCTTTTTAGAAAAGAAACTCCGAGATAAAAGTTTGCTTACAATCTGGTAAGGAAATAAGTGGTGCGTTACAAACAAACCGGTTTCCACTAAACAAGGAAACTTTCCAAAACCTCATTTAAAATAGCGCATGCCGATTTTTAAATTAACTTCATCAATATTGAACAATGGTTTCAATCTAAATCAAGAAACAGAAAATAAATTCCGTTTAAAACTTCTTACAAGAGAATTCAAAACTTCTTTAAAAAGTCCAAAACAATACTCCAAAAGTGTTCTTGAAATCTCCATCGCAGAAGAACATTCAAGAAGTTTAAAATGTACTAAAAAGGAGTCAAGCCTTGCAAGAAAGGATCTTAAATTAGAGTAGTTCAAACAAGATCCACTAAGCATGAAATATCAAACAAGTTTTAAATTGATCCAAAAGAATACAAAAGTCATAGAAAAGACAACTCAATCATTTGTAATTCTTCAATGATAAATCTTTAACTAAAAACTCTTGTAGAGATAATGGGAGAATAAACAATGTACTATCCTGAAACGAATCAAACTGACCCACATAAGGATGAGATTCACAAGAGGGGACAAACCAAGATCAATGGTAATGTTCACAAGATGTAAAAGATTAGTTAAAAAAACAGAATCACGTATGACATTCATAGAGGTGAAAAGCTTAAGAAGGAACCAGTCCGTTCATAAGAAGAAGCTATGAATCCAACATTTTCAAAAGAACAACAATGGCATAAACTATGTAGTATGCTAAACCAAACTCAATTCAAAATAAGTTAAGTAAAGCTTATCAAACGAAACTCAACCGGAATGAAAGCGAAAAATTCTTTCTTTCCAGTATTTCAGAAAATATCCAAATACACAATCAAATAAAGATGTCCATTGGAACTATAGTAAAATTACTAGAAGGTCAAAATTTACTTTTAAAATAAGTACAATTGCGTAAACCAGTAAAAGTACAGGCAAAGTATTAGAAAGAAATAGTTGTTAAACTGTATAAATAATTTCAAAGTCTCATATATAGAAAAGCATATATCTAATCAACAGCAATTTATAAAATCTCAAAATTGGCTGTGATCACTGTCAAGTAAGAGAAAAACTGAATCAACAATTTCTCAAAGAATGAACTCGGAACCCGGAGTTAAAAGTCACAGCACATTAAGACAAGTTCAGGGCTACATCAAGGAACACGTGAATCAAGAAGAACTCAAACAGAGGAAGATAGATGCAACAAGGATTCCAAACAAGCCTATGCAATTAAGATCAAACAAGAATGGATATGAATAGAGGAATAAAGTTGAAAAATCAAACTACTTTTCAAAAGGATTAACAACCAAGAACTTCAAGTTAGGATACGAAAGAACATATCGACTTGAACAGAATTCAAGACACACAACTGAATAGCCTCGAGAAATAGTTTCTAACGTTCCCAAAACCCGCGATTCGCTTTACTCAAAACTCGTATATCATCTATGATAACCCATCAGTGCTTTCATATACATAATTCACTAGTATTAAGCCGGCCAAACTTAATATCAGGAATTATGCAATGCAAGACTAACAGCGTTAATCAATAGACCGTCATGTGCATAAAGCTCTAATTCTCGTCATTCGACAAGACCTAATACATGACAAACGCTCAGAGTATGCAACTGAAGCATAGTCAATCCATTCCTCAGGCTCTACAGGAAGAACTGCTCTGATACCATAATGTAACACCCTAAATACCAAAGCCCACGCTTCCGGCTGCGCAACTCTGATAGCTCGGGCATTACGACGACACTTATACTATTTAATACTAAAATATGAGCCTGTTTAAAACTTTAAACCGCAATACCGCTCCCAAAGATACTTTCGTTCGATAACGTACATCCATAAATACCATACAACTTACAAAAACTCATAAAGAGTACATCCATATATATACATACACATATATAAATAATATTACAAACAGAATCCAATACAATTCCTATCCCTCTTACAGATTATATCAAGATAAAGGCGAGGGTACAATAAACCATAACTAAAACAATATAGAGCATCACAACAACAATTAAATAAGCTCTTCGTAACTTCTGCGCTCATATCCTGAAAGGGGAAAAATGTAGGGGGGTGAGAACATCATCCTCGAAAGGGTTCTCAGTAGAGGGTTTTTGGGAATTACTGTAATAGGATACATGAAGATAATCGCACCAGTGATTCATAACCGTCTTATGCCTCTTTTCAAAAACAACGGTTTACGATGAAAGTAAAGTCGGAAATCTTTTCAGAAAGAAGAACCGTTCAATTCTCAAAAACTCAAAAGCCTTTCAAAGCGGTTTATCTAAGCGAAACCAAAATAGCCTTTCATATTTTATTCCAAACCAGAAACACAAACCGGAATCAACCGTCAGTTCATCTCTTTCCAACCACGGCCCTAGGCCCAAACAATCCAACCAACAACCAATCACCTCAATCCAACAGAGTCCCAGATGCAAACACAGATAGGAAGTTCAAGCACAAACAAACAGTTATTACAAGTAGAACAGTTAGCAATTAATCACATAGGCAAACCAAGTATAATATGCACACCCAACCAATGTCACACAAATGCATATGATGCATGCCTGTCCCTAGTGGCTGATGATATCATCTGTCGGTTATAGAGCCAACCCGACAAGTCCTGGTAGCTAACCATTGGACTGTCCCTCTGTCGTGCATCCCCAACTCGAGTTATACTCATCATAAACTTGATCATAATCATGATCCATATCCATCACCCTCACTGGTGAATATTTATCCATCACCGTCACTGGTGAATATTTATCCATCACCGTCACTGGTGAATATTTATGGGGGCGAGCTCATCCGGGGCTTTCACAGTGCCCGGCCACACTTACGACATAGGGTCAACAGAGTATCAAGTCTCAACCTGGAGCACGTGGTGGCTAGCCACTGCTACTACCCAGGGAAACTCGTATCTCAGATAGTGGAAGTGCAACATTCACATTTATCAATGATTCAGCATAAACATGCAATCAATCTCATCCATGGATCAACATCCATCTCAGCCATCCGGCTCACGATTCATTCCAGAACCAGCCAATATTCATATCATACACAGCCATTCCGGCTCACGGTTCAATCCAGAACCAATCAATATTGATAATCACACACAGCCATTCCGGCTCACGGTTCAATCCAAAACCAGTCAATATTCATAATCACACATAGCCATTCCGGCTCATAATAAAACAGCACTTCCACCATTCAAAATCATCAGATTTATGAAATCAGCATTTAAGCCATAAATCATTTTCTCAATTCATTTCACTTTGAAATCAAGTTTCAACTCTTTTCAGCCTTGGCTTTAGAAATCTCGTTTCTCAAATCATCTCAGGCTCATAAGCCAAATTTACTCAAAGTGAGTTCCCTTTTTAAAACAAAGCCGCTCTCAGCATCCTCATTCCAAGACTTCCAAAACCATGGGAAGTTAAAGATTCAATTTGGGAACAATCAAAATCGCCCATCCCACAATGGGATTTTATAACAAGGTTCCTCGGCAGAGTCCCAAGTCTTTAGGGAAGGTCAACTTATATAAATTCCTTAAAATTCATTGAAACCTTTAAAATCATAGATTCCCGGTTCAAGTAAATAAAACTGAATTTATTATGAAACCGATCATACAAAATCACAAGTTCCAACTCGGTCCAAAAATCAACTCATTTGAAACGGAACCGGTTCATTTGAATCAAACCACTTTCAGGTTTCTTTTTGGAACCCATTTTTCTAACTCTTCCAAAATGCCTCAAACTTGATTACTCAATCAAAAGTCTAAATTCCTTTAAAATCACTAAAAGCTCCTTTTTATATTGAAATCAATATTAGAGCATCATTCTTTCCTTCAGTGATTCAAACTGTACAAATAGTTCGTTTCTAAATAAGCTGAACTCAACGCATAAAGTTCATTAAATAGATTAAGCTTGAAAACATAAATATTCTCTTAATAAATCAATTAATACAATTTCTCAAATCCAACCCTTTTTAAATAACTTTACAAACAAGAGTAGGATTTTGTAGAAATTTCGGCAGCACCTCCCCTAAAACTTGGACTTTTGCCACCCGGTTCGGGTCCCAACTAAACCGTTTCTCATTCCTTTTCAACAGCTCAAAACCAGAAATCAATTCAAAACAAGCTAAATCCAACAGTCGCCTCAATGGCATACCTCTAGGAAACCATTTCAAAAATCAACTCAATATCAACCGATTTAACTCATTTGTAAAGCTTTAAAGAATCGGTTCAGCAATAAATCATTTATCAAAACCAGAGCAATTAAAGCAACCCAGGCTGAATTTCAAGAGCATTCTATCTTTCACATCATCAAAATAATTGACTCAATTCAAACCAATCCTCAACGGATTAAACTCATTTCAAATATTTAAAGAATCAACTTCAAACATTACATTTCACAAGCCACACAACAATTCAGCCAAGCCAACATCCATAATCATTCGAGTCAATCAAATAATACATAAGGCAGATACAATCACTAATTACACCATATCTCACATCAGTATCCATATGTAATAATTCCAATAATAAACTGTAGTTTTCGGAAAGCGCCCCTACCTTAGAACGCAATTCCATAACCCAAACGCTTCACAGGAACCTCCTCTCTTAAACCGGGATCACCAACAACCGCAACCTCGGCTCTAAGATACTCCCGCGGTAACCATAGCAACACTAATTGCAGCATATAACAATCAGGAATGACCCCACGTTACCAAAACTCATATTCATTAACCAAACACAACCGAATACTAACGCGAGGCTTTTCGAAACATAAATTACTTACTGAGTTAGCGAAACGAAGCAGCCGCGAACACCGAGCACGACGCGCAAGCATCGATATACAACCCTGTGACAAATAACGCTACAACGCCTCAGCCGAAATTATCAGAACAGCGACAAAAGGCTCCTCGAACCAAAACGCTTACCAAGACCGAGGGAGAATGGCTGAACCGAATAGCGACGGTCTCCGAACCGGTTCGGCTGCAGCCCGGCAGCCACCTCAAGCGACAGCAGGGACCTGAACAACATGCAGCGACAATGAAGTTCCCAGAAGCTCAACAGAAAGGAGAACCAGCTTAAAAATCCTTACCGACAAAGCCGTCTAGCGACAGCAATGGCGTTTCCGGCAGCTAGGCGCGGCGGCGCGGTTGACTTCTCCTCCGGGAGTGGCTGTAACGGAAACAACTTCTCCTTCCTCCTTTCACGGTCCCCATGGTGGCAGGAGCTCTGGCAGTGCTAACCTATGCTTGGCGGCAACAGGAACGGCGGCGGTCGAAGTCCAGCCGCAACGGGAACCAGGCACGGCGACGATCCCACCCGCGACGGTGACAGCGACAGCTTCACCTCTTCCGCGCGCGCCCCTTTCTTCTTCGTCTGTGGTGGTGTCTGCTCCAGTCTCATCTGCGGTGGCGCCGAAAATCAATGCGGCGACGCGAGCTCAAGCCCCACAGACAGGACGGTGGTGATGGCAGCGTTAACGGAACGGCGACAGGGACTTCTCCTCCTCGCGACGGTGACGGGTCGGAACGGGCGGATCTGCGGGGACGAGTCAGACCCGCGCCTCCCTTCCCGCGGCTAAGCTCCCTCACTCCCGTTCTTCCTTCGGTGTGCCATGGCGGCGGCGGCTGGCAACTCGGCGGCGACGGCGATGCCCACCGTTGCTAGCCGTGTCTCTCTTCCTCCCCTGCTTCCCTCTGCGTTCCCCTCCGATCTCCCCTTTCTGTGTTTTCTGTTTCTTTATTTATGGAGAAGGGGGAAACCATGGGTGTTGCGTTCTATTGGGGAAAGGGGAGAAGATCTGCTGCTGTTGCTGTGTATGGAGATAAGGGAACCGGGTCATGGTAACGGGTTACTGGGTTAGGGTTTTCTTATTTTGAAAAATTAGGGTTAGGGACATTTTAGTAATTTCAAATAAAAATAGGGATATTATAGTAATTAGAAATAAATTCTAATCCATTAATAATAATGTATAAAAATACTATTTGCTCATCAATTTCATAAATTATTTTCAATAAAATGTCCCCACCAAATAATTAGAAATAATATACTTATTTTCTTCATTTTCCAAAATAGTAATATCAATATTCTAAAATATTACTTATCCAATCCAAATCATTATAAAATACTTATTATTTTATAACTATCAACTTTATAATTCAAATATAGAAAATAATCCAATAATTATAAAATTGGATAATAATCATAGCTTATCTCAAATCCAATAAATCAAAACTTGCCTTAATTATCTTTAATAAAATAATCTCTGAAATTAAGGCTATAAATAATTGTAGGATTTGAGACTTGATCATAATAAGACTTTTCAAAGATTCTGGGCCTTACATTCTACCCACCTTATAAAAATTTTCGCCCTCGAAAATTGATACAAAATGGAAGAAATTCCATAACAGTTCACCCTTGAACACATTTAAAGAAGAAGCAAAAATATCTCAAAATATAATCATATATACGATTTTCAAATACTTTGATTATCATAAGCACAAGGATGCAAAGGTAGGAGTGTAACTGCCAGGCAAACGTTACAAGATAGGCTCAATGCAAAAGATAACATGGGTCAATCATGTGATAGTAGGGCAAGGCATCAAAGGCTAGAAAACAGGATGGAGTTAAAACGATGTGCTCAATATCCGCACACTAATCTTATATCAACCTCAAGGTTTCAACTTTCCAATTCCAGCAAGCACCTTACAAACCCCAAATTTGATCACAAGCCTGACAATCACAAACCCGTTCGCAAGGAACAAAATGCCCACAACTCATACGTTGCACACCTACCGCATTCAACTTCCGTATACACATCACATCTTAAAGAACTAACGTATCGCGTTACTATGCCTACAAGTCGCACGTGATACCAAAACAATTCTCGAGTCTACTCAGAAGAATACAAGATTTAGAAATGAGAGATAAATGTCAACAATAATACTCATAGATTTGAGCGAGTGTATCCAATTCTAGATAAACAAGGATGCTCAAGCAATGAAGTTTTCTAAACACAATTCAATTGACAACTTCAAAGATAACCCTTGGATAAAAAAAATTCAATAGGATCCATAGGAAGAAAATCAGCGCATTGGTTTGGAACAAATTCAAACTGAGTCGAAGAAGTATGAGGTTTACAGAAGAGAATATCTCAAACCCAAGGCAAAGCTCATAGAACTTAAGAGCATGATTAAAAATACTCCCAAATACATTGTTCATAAAAGAATCGAAAACTTGCGGAAAAATCACTTCGCAGTTTATAAGAAAGTCAAGTAATAAACATTCTTCAAGAGAGTAACAAAAGCATAAATGTGGCTTTGCTCTAAATCAATTTCACGTTGAGGTAGATTATGTAGAGTTTTAAAACAAAATGCACACAAGTTTGGCTAAGAGCCAAAATATTTCCTCAAATATTTTAGAAAGATAATTAAATGCACAACTTAACCAAAAGCAGTTCATAAAAACTCGGAAATAATCAGATGCTTGTTCGAAATTCTCAAAATTTCATATTCAAACAAGCCTGTATAACATTTATAGCAAGTACGAAAGAGGAAGTTAAACTCTTTTTAGAAAAGAAACTCCGAGATAAAAGTTTGCTTACAATCTGGTAAGGAAATAAGTGGTGCGTTACAAACAAACCGGTTTCCACTAAACAAGGAAACTTTCCAAAACCTCATTTAAAATAGCGCATGCCGATTTTTAAATTAACTTCATCAATATTGAACAATGGTTTCAATCTAAATCAAGAAACAGAAAATAAATTCCGTTTAAAACTTCTTACAAGAGAATTCAAAACTTCTTTAAAAAGTCCAAAACAATACTCCAAAAGTGTTCTTGAAATCTCCATCGCAGAAGAACATTCAAGAAGTTTAAAATGTACTAAAAAGGAGTCAAGCCTTGCAAGAAAGGATCTTAAATTAGAGTAGTTCAAACAAGATCCACTAAGCATGAAATATCAAACAAGTTTTAAATTGATCCAAAAGAATACAAAAGTCATAGAAAAGACAACTCAATCATTTGTAATTCTTCAATGATAAATCTTTAACTAAAAACTCTTGTAGAGATAATGGGAGAATAAACAATGTACTATCCTGAAACGAATCAAACTGACCCACATAAGGATGAGATTCACAAGAGGGGACAAACCAAGATCAATGGTAATGTTCACAAGATGTAAAAGATTAGTTAAAAAAACAGAATCACGTATGACATTCATAGAGGTGAAAAGCTTAAGAAGGAACCAGTCCGTTCATAAGAAGAAGCTATGAATCCAACATTTTCAAAAGAACAACAATGGCATAAACTATGTAGTATGCTAAACCAAACTCAATTCAAAATAAGTTAAGTAAAGCTTATCAAACGAAACTCAACCGGAATGAAAGCGAAAAATTCTTTCTTTCCAGTATTTCAGAAAATATCCAAATACACAATCAAATAAAGATGTCCATTGGAACTATAGTAAAATTACTAGAAGGTCAAAATTTACTTTTAAAATAAGTACAATTGCGTAAACCAGTAAAAGTACAGGCAAAGTATTAGAAAGAAATAGTTGTTAAACTGTATAAATAATTTCAAAGTCTCATATATAGAAAAGCATATATCTAATCAACAGCAATTTATAAAATCTCAAAATTGGCTGTGATCACTGTCAAGTAAGAGAAAAACTGAATCAACAATTTCTCAAAGAATGAACTCGGAACCCGGAGTTAAAAGTCACAGCACATTAAGACAAGTTCAGGGCTACATCAAGGAACACGTGAATCAAGAAGAACTCAAACAGAGGAAGATAGATGCAACAAGGATTCCAAACAAGCCTATGCAATTAAGATCAAACAAGAATGGATATGAATAGAGGAATAAAGTTGAAAAATCAAACTACTTTTCAAAAGGATTAACAACCAAGAACTTCAAGTTAGGATACGAAAGAACATATCGACTTGAACAGAATTCAAGACACACAACTGAATAGCCTCGAGAAATAGTTTCTAACGTTCCCAAAACCCGCGATTCGCTTTACTCAAAACTCGTATATCATCTATGATAACCCATCAGTGCTTTCATATACATAATTCACTAGTATTAAGCCGGCCAAACTTAATATCAGGAATTATGCAATGCAAGACTAACAGCGTTAATCAATAGACCGTCATGTGCATAAAGCTCTAATTCTCGTCATTCGACAAGACCTAATACATGACAAACGCTCAGAGTATGCAACTGAAGCATAGTCAATCCATTCCTCAGGCTCTACAGGAAGAACTGCTCTGATACCATAATGTAACACCCTAAATACCAAAGCCCACGCTTCCGGCTGCGCAACTCTGATAGCTCGGGCATTACGACGACACTTATACTATTTAATACTAAAATATGAGCCTGTTTAAAACTTTAAACCGCAATACCGCTCCCAAAGATACTTTCGTTCGATAACGTACATCCATAAATACCATACAACTTACAAAAACTCATAAAGAGTACATCCATATATATACATACACATATATAAATAATATTACAAACAGAATCCAATACAATTCCTATCCCTCTTACAGATTATATCAAGATAAAGGCGAGGGTACAATAAACCATAACTAAAACAATATAGAGCATCACAACAACAATTAAATAAGCTCTTCGTAACTTCTGCGCTCATATCCTGAAAGGGGAAAAATGTAGGGGGGTGAGAACATCATCCTCGAAAGGGTTCTCAGTAGAGGGTTTTTGGGAATTACTGTAATAGGATACATGAAGATAATCGCACCAGTGATTCATAACCGTCTTATGCCTCTTTTCAAAAACAACGGTTTACGATGAAAGTAAAGTCGGAAATCTTTTCAGAAAGAAGAACCGTTCAATTCTCAAAAACTCAAAAGCCTTTCAAAGCGGTTTATCTAAGCGAAACCAAAATAGCCTTTCATATTTTATTCCAAACCAGAAACACAAACCGGAATCAACCGTCAGTTCATCTCTTTCCAACCACGGCCCTAGGCCCAAACAATCCAACCAACAACCAATCACCTCAATCCAACAGAGTCCCAGATGCAAACACAGATAGGAAGTTCAAGCACAAACAAACAGTTATTACAAGTAGAACAGTTAGCAATTAATCACATAGGCAAACCAAGTATAATATGCACACCCAACCAATGTCACACAAATGCATATGATGCATGCCTGTCCCTAGTGGCTGATGATATCATCTGTCGGTTATAGAGCCAACCCGACAAGTCCTGGTAGCTAACCATTGGACTGTCCCTCTGTCGTGCATCCCCAACTCGAGTTATACTCATCATAAACTTGATCATAATCATGATCCATATCCATCACCCTCACTGGTGAATATTTATCCATCACCGTCACTGGTGAATATTTATCCATCACCGTCACTGGTGAATATTTATGGGGGCGAGCTCATCCGGGGCTTTCACAGTGCCCGGCCACACTTACGACATAGGGTCAACAGAGTATCAAGTCTCAACCTGGAGCACGTGGTGGCTAGCCACTGCTACTACCCAGGGAAACTCGTATCTCAGATAGTGGAAGTGCAACATTCACATTTATCAATGATTCAGCATAAACATGCAATCAATCTCATCCATGGATCAACATCCATCTCAGCCATCCGGCTCACGATTCATTCCAGAACCAGCCAATATTCATATCATACACAGCCATTCCGGCTCACGGTTCAATCCAGAACCAATCAATATTGATAATCACACACAGCCATTCCGGCTCACGGTTCAATCCAAAACCAGTCAATATTCATAATCACACATAGCCATTCCGGCTCATAATAAAACAGCACTTCCACCATTCAAAATCATCAGATTTATGAAATCAGCATTTAAGCCATAAATCATTTTCTCAATTCATTTCACTTTGAAATCAAGTTTCAACTCTTTTCAGCCTTGGCTTTAGAAATCTCGTTTCTCAAATCATCTCAGGCTCATAAGCCAAATTTACTCAAAGTGAGTTCCCTTTTTAAAACAAAGCCGCTCTCAGCATCCTCATTCCAAGACTTCCAAAACCATGGGAAGTTAAAGATTCAATTTGGGAACAATCAAAATCGCCCATCCCACAATGGGATTTTATAACAAGGTTCCTCGGCAGAGTCCCAAGTCTTTAGGGAAGGTCAACTTATATAAATTCCTTAAAATTCATTGAAACCTTTAAAATCATAGATTCCCGGTTCAAGTAAATAAAACTGAATTTATTATGAAACCGATCATACAAAATCACAAGTTCCAACTCGGTCCAAAAATCAACTCATTTGAAACGGAACCGGTTCATTTGAATCAAACCACTTTCAGGTTTCTTTTTGGAACCCATTTTTCTAACTCTTCCAAAATGCCTCAAACTTGATTACTCAATCAAAAGTCTAAATTCCTTTAAAATCACTAAAAGCTCCTTTTTATATTGAAATCAATATTAGAGCATCATTCTTTCCTTCAGTGATTCAAACTGTACAAATAGTTCGTTTCTAAATAAGCTGAACTCAACGCATAAAGTTCATTAAATAGATTAAGCTTGAAAACATAAATATTCTCTTAATAAATCAATTAATACAATTTCTCAAATCCAACCCTTTTTAAATAACTTTACAAACAAGAGTAGGATTTTGTAGAAATTTCGGCAGCACCTCCCCTAAAACTTGGACTTTTGCCACCCGGTTCGGGTCCCAACTAAACCGTTTCTCATTCCTTTTCAACAGCTCAAAACCAGAAATCAATTCAAAACAAGCTAAATCCAACAGTCGCCTCAATGGCATACCTCTAGGAAACCATTTCAAAAATCAACTCAATATCAACCGATTTAACTCATTTGTAAAGCTTTAAAGAATCGGTTCAGCAATAAATCATTTATCAAAACCAGAGCAATTAAAGCAACCCAGGCTGAATTTCAAGAGCATTCTATCTTTCACATCATCAAAATAATTGACTCAATTCAAACCAATCCTCAACGGATTAAACTCATTTCAAATATTTAAAGAATCAACTTCAAACATTACATTTCACAAGCCACACAACAATTCAGCCAAGCCAACATCCATAATCATTCGAGTCAATCAAATAATACATAAGGCAGATACAATCACTAATTACACCATATCTCACATCAGTATCCATATGTAATAATTCCAATAATAAACTGTAGTTTTCGGAAAGCGCCCCTACCTTAGAACGCAATTCCATAACCCAAACGCTTCACAGGAACCTCCTCTCTTAAACCGGGATCACCAACAACCGCAACCTCGGCTCTAAGATACTCCCGCGGTAACCATAGCAACACTAATTGCAGCATATAACAATCAGGAATGACCCCACGTTACCAAAACTCATATTCATTAACCAAACACAACCGAATACTAACGCGAGGCTTTTCGAAACATAAATTACTTACTGAGTTAGCGAAACGAAGCAGCCGCGAACACCGAGCACGACGCGCAAGCATCGATATACAACCCTGTGACAAATAACGCTACAACGCCTCAGCCGAAATTATCAGAACAGCGACAAAAGGCTCCTCGAACCAAAACGCTTACCAAGACCGAGGGAGAATGGCTGAACCGAATAGCGACGGTCTCCGAACCGGTTCGGCTGCAGCCCGGCAGCCACCTCAAGCGGCAGCAGGGACCTGAACAACATGCAGCGACAATGAAGTTCCCAGAAGCTCAACAGAAAGGAGAACCAGCTTAAAAATCCTTACCGACAAAGCCGTCTAGCGACAGCAATGGCGTTTCCGGCAGCTAGGCGCGGCGGCGCGGTTGACTTCTCCTCCGGGAGTGGCTGTAACGGAAACAACTTCTCCTTCCTCCTTTCACGGTCCCCATGGTGGCAGGAGCTCTGGCAGTGCTAACCTATGCTTGGCGGCAACAGGAACGGCGGCGGTCGAAGTCCAGCCGCAACGGGAACCAGGCACGGCGACGATCCCACCCGCGACGGTGACAGCGACAGCTTCACCTCTTCCGCGCGCGCCCCTTTCTTCTTCGTCTGTGGTGGTGTCTGCTCCAGTCTCATCTGCGGTGGCGCCGAAAATCAATGCGGCGACGCGAGCTCAAGCCCCACAGACAGGACGGTGGTGATGGCAGCGTTAACGGAACGGCGACAGGGACTTCTCCTCCTCGCGACGGTGACGGGTCGGAACGGGCGGATCTGCGGGGACGAGTCAGACCCGCGCCTCCCCTTCCCGCGGCTAAGCTCCCTCACTCCCGTTCTTCCTTCGGTGTGCCATGGCGGCGGCGGCGACGGCGATGCCCACCGTTGCTAGCCGTGTCTCTCTTCCTCCCCTGCTTCCCTCTGCGTTCCCCTCCGATCTCCCCTTTCTGTGTTTTCTGTTTCTTTGTTTATGGAGAAGGGGGAAACCATGGGTGTTGCGTTCTATTGGGGAAAGGGGAGAAGATCTGCTGCTGTTGCTGTGTATGGAGATAAGGGAACCGGGTCATGGTAACGGGTTACTGGGTTAGGGTTTTCTTATTTTGAAAAATTAGGGTTAGGGACATTTTAGTAATTTCAAATAAAAATAGGGATATTATAGTAATTAGAAATAAATTCTAATCCATTAATAATAATGTATAAAAATACTATTTGCTCATCAATTTCATAAATTATTTTCAATAAAATGTCCCCACCAAATAATTAGAAATAATATACTTATTTTCTTCATTTTCCAAAATAGTAATATCAATATTCTAAAATATTACTTATCCAATCCAAATCATTATAAAATACTTATTATTTTATAACTATCAACTTTATAATTCAAATATAGAAAATAATCCAATAATTATAAAATTGGATAATAATCATAGCTTATCTCAAATCCAATAAATCAAAACTTGCCTTAATTATCTTTAATAAAATAATCTCTGAAATTAAGGCTATAAATAATTGTAGGATTTGAGACTTGATCATAATAAGACTTTTCAAAGATTCTGGGCCTTACAGTAGGAGTTTTTTTAAGAAAATAACTGCATTTAAACCATTTGTTAATTTTTCTTTTCAAAGAGTAAACAAATCATAATTATGCCTTAAAATTTGTATCGATTATGCTACGTGTACATTAAAATTAGTTATTAAAGTCAGCTACTAATATTTATATATTAAAATATAAATACACATTAAAAATAAATTGAATTATACATGTATTTATACATAAAGACATTGATAGCTTATTTTAATGACTGATTGTAATGTATGAACAATATTTTTGTATTCACATTAATGTCTCAACTTTATGACCTGAAGCTGGTTTATTGTGTATCTAAAGCATATTTATTTTTGAAAAATAGAGATAAATACGTTATTTTTATAATTGAATCTAATTAATTTTTTATGTCTCTTTTTTTAATTAATTTTTATTATGTTTGATATGACTGTTATAATTCGGTTATAAACACTATAGATCAGTTATTAATAATAAGTACCAAAGTAAATCATAACACCCTAATATGCTATTATTCTCTATTTAAGTAAAATACTCGAAGAGTATAACTGTTGATACTTCGTCTCAAATATAAAAGGGAGGTAAGAAATTGTCTTTGATATACAGGTATATAGAGCTTATTATTCACTCACTAACTTGAGCGTCAGAATACCTTTTGCAAGTATCAACCCCTTTTTACCTTGGTTCCAAAGTATAACTCGCCTCGACGATAAGCTTGTAAATACTTGCTGGAGGACGGGCTATATCGCAGTCACCCATTATAAGAACAATTGGCGCCCACCGTGGAGACGAAAGTTTAAAACTTTTCTTTAGGCTCCAAAACTTTTAGATCTGCCAATTGCTGCCTCTCCCAACACCATCTGATCTTCTTCGAATGGTAACAGAATTTTACAACAGGCCAATCAGCGCATGTCAGAAGAGAATCAAAGAATGAAAAATCAGAAAGTCGAGCTCACTAATGTTCGGATAACTAATGATGATGATCACAATGAACAACTGGACGATGAGGAAGAAAACTCTGATCTAACTCATGTCTCAGAAACTTAATAGCCGAAAGAGGGTCAACTAGCCAGTGAAGAGGACGAATTGGACAATGCAGTTGGGCCATTCATGGCAGATGTTATGATTTTTCAATTGCCCAGAAACTTTGCATTACTTATGACTCTAACTAGGGGTGTTCATGGATCGGATTATATCCGCAAATCCGCGGTAAATATCTGCATCCAATTCGAAAATTATGGATACGATCCGATCCGCACTCTTTACGGATCGGATCGCGGATTGATATCACTTCTGCATCCGCATATCCGATCCGCGGATCCGCAGATCCACACAATAATAATTAAAAAAAGTAAATATATATATTTGGTATTATATTTACTTGTTTGTATGTTTTAGTTAGTAGTTATTATTCAAATATTATTTTATTTTATTTTTGTTATTTAGAAAAAATTTGATTAAAAATATTTTAGGAATAAATAGGTTTAAAAGTGTGAAAAAAATATTTTTATTGAATTTCTTTTACATAGAAATATGATTAAAAAGAGAATGTTCAATTATGCGGATATACCCGATATCCGATTCGATCCGATCTGTAAATGTGCGGATCAGATCAGATTTGACACTAAAAAACGCGGATATCATATTCGATTCGATCCGATCCGCGTACACCCTTAACTCTAACTCCATATGATGGCTTAGGATATTCGAAAAAACATGTCAAGAAATTCCGTTCCATGATGATAGTAAAGGTTGCTTCTGACCCTATTTTATATCGTTATTTTCCTACTTTTTTACATGGTTCTGCACTTAATTGGTTTTCTTCTTTGTCTGTAGATCTATTTCATGCTTTTAGGAGCTAGCGAAGCTATTCGAAGACCAAATTGTTGCATCTTTAATCTATTTACATGATTCTGATTATTTAAACACAATCAAACAGGGTCAGCATGAGAGCCTTAAGGAGTATGTTACTCGATTCACTAAGATCGCAATGAGCATTCTAAATCTCCACCCAGAGGTGCACCTACATGCTATTAAGAGTGGCCTTCGCCTAGAAAAGTTCCAAGAAGCCATAACAGTGGCCAAGGCCAAAACCTTAGCCGAATGTCAAGAAAAAGCTAAGGGTCAAATGGAGATTAAAAAGCTATGCCAAGCTCGGAGGTTAGAAAAAAGCCAAACCAATAAGGACGACGATAAACCTCGCGACAACAAAAAACCTTTCCGGCTAACACCCCGTTATGATTCTTACACCCAATTCAACATAAAAAGGGAGGAAATAATCAAAGAAATAATGAACACAAAACTTATTAAACCTCCTCGGAAGGCTGGGACTTATCAAGATCTGAAGAATGTGGATAGGACAAAATATTGTGCTTTTCATATAAAAACAGACACACAACCGATGAGTGTGTTGTAGCCAAAGACTTACTAGAGCGATTAGCTTGGCAAGGACATTTGGATAAATACATCGGTAGCCACATTCAAAAGCGCACAACTCATTCATCCGACCAATCTTTTGCCAGACATTCTTCTCGTGACAAAGAAAAAGTAGCTCATGTTCAATTGTATATCAGGGGGCTTTGCTAGTGGCAGAACTACGAGCTCTGCTCGCAAGCATATCTACCGAGCTATGCTCTCCGTGGAGAGCACCAACAACAATCCTTAGTCTCTCCCAACTTCCCAGAAATGACATTCAAACCATCTGACTTCCATACAAATGAAACCAATTTAGATGACCCAGTTGTTATCTCTATTCAACTAGGGGACCTAATAGTCCGCAAAGTGTTGCTAGACCCCGGGAGCAGCGTCGATGTCCTTTTCTACTCTACATTTCAGAAAATAAAGCTGAGCAACAACATACTGCAACTATCTATTGGAGATTTAGTGGAGTTTTCAGGTGAATGTGTGCCAGTCTTGGATTTGTATGGTTACAAACCACACTTGGTGAGAGTCCTCTAACCAAAACTCTAGATACTCAATACCTTGTGGTTGATTGTTTCAGTCTTTATAACTTAATCTTTGGACGACCTTTTTTGAATAATTTTGGTGCTATAGTAACCATAATTCGTCTCTATGTTAAGTTTTATGTGCAGGACAACCTTATTGCAACAATTCACAGTGACCACCGTGAAGCTCGGCATTGTTATAATATCAGTTTAAAAATTCCTGTTTCCAACTGAGCTATATGTGCGTAGATAAATGCCATCCACAACTCGCTTGAACTTCCATCATTAGTTGAGTTAGCCCCATGATCCGAGCTTCAAGACCAACCTACCCCAATGGAGGAATTACAAAAAGTTTCTTTAACTAACGATATAAACAAGTTCACTTGTGTAGGTTCGGGTCTACAAGAAGACGAGAAAGATAAGCTCATGTAATTGCTTCAAAAAAATGCCGATCTATTCGCTTGGACCCCTGCCGACATGCCCAGCATCGACCTTTCTATAATATCTCACAAGCTGGCATTAAACTCATCAGTCAGACCTATAGCACAGAAAAAACGCAACCTCGGCATGGAGAAAAGACAAGCATCCCTGGAGGAAACTAAAAAGCTCATTGATGCCGCATTCATTTGAGAAATCAGGTTCACAACTTGGTTAGCTAATGTTGTCATGGTAAAAAAAAAAACATAATGGTAAATGGCGCATGGGTGTTGACTTTACTGATTTAAACAAAGCATGTCCCAAAGATGCATATCCTTTATCATCTGTTGATGCTTTAGTTGATGATTCATTTGGCTTTGGCACTTTAAGTTTCATGGATGCATATTCTGGTTATAACCAGATCTTGATGCATCCTTCAGATCAAGATAAAACTGCATTTATAACTGAATATGGTAATTTTTGTTATAAAGTTATGCCTTTTGGCCTTAAGAATACAAGAGCAACTTAGCAACGACTTATGGATAAAATTTTTGCCAAGCAAATTGGTAGGATCATGGAAGTCTACGTTGATGATATGGTAGCAAAAATCAAGATCGGCGAGTCTCACATTGACAACCTCGTGGAGATATTCGCCTAAATTAGAAAGTACAATATGCGACTAAACCCTGAAAAATGTGCCTTCAGTGTTCAAGGAGCAAATTTCTTGGCCTTTTGCTTACAAGTGGAGGTATAGAGGCAAATCCTGACAAATACCGAGCTGTGTTGGAAATGAAGAGTCCTCAAATGATAAAGGAGGTCCAACGATTAAAAGGAAGGCTTGCTGTCTTATCAAGATTTTTACCTTGTTTAGCCTCTAAATCTTCTTGCTTTTTTAAATCACTAAAAAAGAAAAATAATTTTAATTGGGATAATGAATGTGAAAATATTTTTTCAAACTTCAAAGCTATTCTTTCAAAACCCCTGATTTCGCAAAAGCTTGAATGTGGGGAGGAACTTTATCTTTATTTATCCATCTCTGATTGGGCTGTTAGTTTTGGTCTTCTTACAGAAAGGAATAAGGTGCAAAAGCCTGCTTACTTTGTTAGCAAATCATTACAACATGCCGAGCTTGGTTATCTGAAGATAGAAAAGCTCGCTCTTGCACTGATATTCTCAACTAGGCGTCTCCGACCTTATTCCCAAAGTCATGTTATCAATGTTCGAACTGAGCAATCATTACGACAAGTGCTGACAAAGCTAGACTTAGCAGGACGACTAATAAAATGGTCTATCGAGTTCTCTGAGTTTGATATCCGATACCAAAGCCAATGATCTATCAAATCGCAATACCTAACATACTTCATCACTGAATTCACTGCTCTTAATTCTAAGGATCATTCCGTTGAATGAACCCTTTTTGTAGATGGTTCTTCTAATCCATAAGGATGTGGAGCTAGAATCCTCCTTGAAGATGGTAATGGAATTATTTTGGAGCATTCTCTATATTTTTCTTTTAAGGCAAGCAACAATCAAGACGAATATGAGACACTCATTGCCAGCCTAAAGTTAGCAATAGAGCTTAACATTTTTGAACTAAAGGTACACTGTGATTCTCTGCTAGTAGTACAACAGGTAAACCAATTATTTCAAGTCAAAGATCCTCTTTTAGCAAAATATTTAGAAATTGTCAAATCTCTCATTTCTTGTTTTTCCAAATTCAAAATTCATCATATTTCGAGGGAGCAAAATCACAGAGCTAACATTTTATCTAAACTAGCAAGTATACAATCACACACTTCGACCCTTTTACAATCCACTTTAGTTACACCAAGCATAACTCTAACCGATGTTTTAAGCACTACTTAGACTAATGATTGGCAATGACCTTATATCCAATATCTAAGAACTGGAAATATTCCATCTGGAGTTGACAACTTGAAAAAATTCCGACGACAAGTTTTCTTTTTTACATTATTAAATAATGTCCTATATAGATGAGGATATACTCATCAACTTTTAAAATGTTTAAATAGGTCGGAAGCTGATCTTGCTTTAGCTAAAGCCCATGAAGGCATCTGCAGCATACATGTAGGAGCTCGGAGCTTATCTTCTAAAATACTTCGTGCTGTTTTGTTTTGGCCGAGTTTACAAAAAGATTTTTTTGAAACATACTCCGATAATACATGTTCCATCCGAACTATTATATAACTCCGAAGTAAGTTGACCTTTTTACCAATGGGAAATTGATATTCTTGCTCCATTCCCTATTGCACCAGGTTAGATCAAATATTTGGTAGTTGTTGTAGAATATTTCTCTAAATGGATTGAGACACAACCATTAGCTAAAATCACGTCTCAACAAATGATTTTATTTGTCTGGAAACATATTATATGTAGATTTGGTATACCACAATACATTATCACTGATAATGATCACCAATTTGCTGATCATGGTTTTAACCTTTTTTTTTTACAGAACTTAAAGATCAATCAACATTTCTCTTCAGTTGAACATCCACAGAATAATGGATTAACTGAAGCAACAAACAAAGTAGTTTTACATGCTTTGACAAAGAAATTGGACGATGCAAAAGGACTTTGGACTGAGTTAATTCCAGAAATTCTTTGGGGATACAATACTACTATACACTCTACTACCTAAGAAACCTCCTTTCGCTTGGTTTATGGGTCTGACGCAATGATCTCGTTGGAGATCTCTCAATTATCGTTACGAACTCAAATTACCTACCAACACTTATAGTCAGAAGCTCCGCGGTTGGATTTGAATTCTATCGAAGAAATCCGAGATATAGCCACTCTTCATCATCAAGCAATACAATGCAACATAGCTCGACGATACAACCATAAGGTCCATCCCCGATCTTTCCAAATCAGCGACGTCGTACTTAGGAAGACTGAACAAGTCAGACAACCTCCATCTCATGGAAAATTGGCTGCCAAATGGGAGGCCCATTCCGAGTTACTAAAGTTCTAGGGAATGATGCATATCTTCTTCAATATTTAAATGGTACGATTTTACCTAATACTGGGAATGTTTTTTCTTTAAAATAATATCATAGCTAAAAGATATGGACAGATTTGTACTCTTTTTTCTACTCACAAGATTTTTTCCAAAATAAACGGTTTTTTTTTGGAGAGGTTTTAATGAGGTATGCCTACCTGTACTTTTGTGACCAAAGGTCTAATAACATTCTGTTACCGTTATATGAAACCCGACTTCTTTGTTCCTTCATTCTTTCTTTAATGAACGACATCCATCAATCCAATCTATAACTATAGAGGCAAATTACGAATCATTTATCTTGTATACAATTATGACTCAAAACTCTACCAATCAGATATTCAATAATATCAAAGTTTTATCCACTAGTGATAATTCTTCAATTTGACATAAATCAAAATTTTTACACACCAAATTTACCAATCAAAATTGGTAATTATCAATCATTGACAAACTCGGCAACAGTACTTCTCATCAACCATCAAGCTGATCTTTTTAATCAGAAAACCTATAAGTAATAGGAAACAAAATTTGGTATACCACAATACCAACTCTTAGTAATCCATCCAAATTTTACAAACATACCAACTCATTGGTCATCATCAAATGATTGATTCATTGATCTCCATAATCAATCTCAAAATATTAAACAGTCAATATCATCAAAATACTATCTAGCAACGACAAATTTCTACACCCAAATTCAAAAAAGCCAAAACACTAGGCAAATGTCAAATTCAAATCATCACAAGATTGATGACCAAAGTATTACAAAAATAAAAGGTATAAAATCAAAATGCAAACAGAAACTACAAATTACTCTGCTAAATTCTCATCATCTTCCTCGGCAACTTTATCATCATCCAATAACAATCCATTATGCACCACTTTACCCGGATCCATTTGAGAGAAATCATGATCTGGAGCCAAAAACTTCGCTTTCGTCACTGCACGTTCAAACCCTTCCGCAAAAGTATCTAAAATTTCAGTTTTCCTACCCTTTTCCATATTCTTCAGCTTCACAATCACTTCAATCATATGATTTTTCATGTTAAAAAGATCGCTTTCTTTCTTCTTCAGCAACTCTGAATCTTTCTCATAACTATTCTTTATTAATTTTAGTTCCTCTTTCTTTTTTGCAAATTTCTTTTTTAAATCATCTATCAAATTCTTCTTCAGTTCTAACTCTTCCTTCAAATTCACCGACTGATCAGTCTTCTCCAACAGCTTTTTATGCTTTCCCTCTTAACTCCTACCAAAGATCGTAATGCAAAACTCGAGCACTTAAGCCAAAACACATAAAGTACTTAAGTCATACCTGAAGATATTGATTATCTCCGACCTCATTAGCTAAGGTCACATCGGAAGTTGACTGAAGAACCTCATCAGCAACAACTGAAAAAGAAAAATTCCTATCCCACACCAAAGACCCATCCTCATCCTTAGCAAAACCATGAAATCTCTCCCATTTACTCGCGAAAGCAGTAAGCTCCTCCAGAGAAATTTCTTTTTTCTTCTCCATTAAGTCGTTACATATATCTTCTTGCATAAGGTCGACTTTCTTCTTCTTAAAAATAATATTTTTCTTTTTTGGAACTGATTGATTAACCTTTCCTTCTCCATCCACCGTACTTGGGTTCGGTGTAGCTCTTTTTCAACATTTTTGGTCTTCAGACGAGCTCTTAAGCTTGTCGTCAAGACTATGGATATTTTCCACTTATAAAAACACAGAAAAACAGTTTCAAAAATAGTCACATACTCAAATTATAATATAATTTATAAACTCTTACCGAGATAGTTCATCACAAACATTTTATCCTCTTCCCATGGAAGCAAATAAAAAACAAAAATTAAATTTTTTCTGTCAACAACCTCCACCAGATAACCTATTATGCATTCATTTCTAGCACTTATTTTTTTTTTACTCAAAATGTGTTGTGGTTGTGAACACCAAAAGAGAGAAAACTTTTCACCGAGGTGTTCGTCTAGATAAAAAGAAAATTTTTCATCTATCGATTTTACCTTAAGAAATTTTTTTTTAAATCTTTGAAGGAGGATTTATACAGTTTGAAAATAGCAAAATCAGGAGAGCTATTCAGATTAGCCCAAACTCTTTCGAGATCCTTTTAGCTTGAAATAAAGAAAAAAGAACTCCACTGAAGGTTTTATTTTCAAAAACTCCATTAGAATTTCAAAAAAGCCTAACCATTTGGATGAAATTAGGAGGGAGCATATTTCAATTGTTTCAACACATCACATTCAAATCCAATAAATGACAGTTTTACACGAAGCTCTTCTAATACACAACTGTACATGTAGAAGTATTCAAAATAATTTTTTCTATGAAAAACATGGTCAACTCAACTGCATGGTAACAATTCAACCCGCACCCTAAATCCTTCCCTCACTATTTTTGATGCATCTATTTCACTTACACTATCTTTATCCACGAATAAAGACCCATAGATTTTTACATTCTCACCAACCCACTTATACGAACCATCATCATCATTTTTCTGTATTTCTTTCTCCTTTTTATCAACCATCATTTTCAGAGAGCAAAAATGAAGGAGGAGAAGGAGGAGGAGGAGGTACAATAAACATAAACTACAACTGACATCTATTACTCATGTTTTTATCACTTCTTTTTCCAACACATTTTCATGAAAGAGAAGTAACCTTTATGAAACCCTTCAAGATTCTAAATAAATACAATGTCAAATTTAATAGAACCTATTCAGTTCCATCACAAACGCATAATTGTTTCATTTCAAACCAACGATCCTGATTGCGTTAGAAAATGGAATGATGGCTTCTTTACATTCAATGACAAGACTTTTACTTTTTTTAATATTTACTTATTTATTTTATTTATTTCTTATTTTCACTTATTTTAATAAAGTAAGTTGAATTGGGGCTCTATATCTATAACTAAAAGTGCGGAGTTATAACTCATCATTTAAAGCTCAACTTGCTTTATCAAAATATTATCAAGCCAAACTTGGGGGTTATGATATGACCATTATAACTCGGTCATATCACTACAAGAAAAAAGGCCTATGGCCACGCTTTTTTCTTGTCACGTTTTAAAAGCGTGGCCAAAAGTGGTCAATGGCCATGCTTTTATGAGGGTGGCGATAGATTAGAGATTTGGCCACTTTTTTCTTGCTACGCTTAAAAAGTGTGGCGAAAAGGGTCTACAGCCACGCTTTTATGAGAGTAGCAATTGATTCGAGATTTAGCCACGCTTTTTTTTGTCACGCTTAAAAAGCATAGCCATAGAGGAAAACAGGCACGCTTTTAAAGCGTGACGACAGGGTTTTGTTAGGGTGACGTTTTAAAAGCGTGGCCATTTCTTGTAACTTTTTTGGCACGCTTCAAAAGCTTGGCCAAAAGGTCCTCCAAACAACAAAACGCTGCGTTCCTTCATGATTTTAAACGCTGCGTTCTTCTCCTTCATTATTCGAAATTAAAGAACCCCTTTTCTCTTCAAAGAACTCAGAACCCTAAAAGCTTCGAAGAACCCCAGCCCCTCATCCCAGCCCTCCGTGAAGAACCCAACCCTCCGAAGAACCCCAGCGCTCGCAATGCCTCTGTCGTTACTCTCTCTTCCGGAACTTCCACCATCGCTGCTCCTTCGGTGGTGACTCTCGCAGGTGGTGACTCTTTCGGCGCTCACCGTCCATCGCAAGCCCTCCGTTGACGGCCAAAAGAAACCCTTCCGCGGAGCTGTTTTGAGACCTCTGGCATCATTGCTGGTTTTTCTCAGATTCCCTTTGCCACCGTGAGCTCTCTTTCTCTCCTCCATTTTTCTTTTTTGGAATTTTCTGGGCCTAGAAACAATTGCTGTTTTTTCTCAGATTCTCTGATTGATATGAAAGGAAGCGCTAGGGTTTTTTTTATTAGTATAAGGTTCCCCTTTGCTCTCTGCTCGTCGACTCCCCTGCTCCTTCTCCTAGTCCCGATTGGAGATGCCTCTGCAGGTACCTTCTATTGTCTTTTGGTGTTTTATTTTTTGGTTGTTTATTATTTGGTTGAATTGTGTTATGATTATGTAAATTTTCAGAATTCATGATTATGGATTTTCAACTGTGTGAACTATGCAACTGTTATTTTCTACTTTTTGAAATTAAAGCTTTAATTTATATTTATATATAAATGCTTCTAATCTGTTTGATCAAATTGTACTTAGTAAGATAATAACCTTTGGTTGTATTGTTGTTAACCATCCTTTATGCTCTGATCATCATTAAGTAGGTACAGAAGTATAAGATAGTGTGAGGAATTAATTTTAAAGTTAAGATAGAAGTAATGGCGACATAGCCATGGATGAATATCATCGCTACAAGGTGCAGTACTTCAAATCACCTGAATCATTAGCTTGTATGTAACAATTCAAAAATAGAGAAATTAGGCATAATCATTTTGATTCTTCTGAAAAAAGAAAAACATTGCTAATGCAGGAAGATGTTGAGATCATGAAGGATTTAAACATGGATGCTTATAGATTCTCCATCTCTTGGTCCAGAATACTACCAAGTAAGAAACATGACACTAGTTTACTCTTAAGTTTGCAAAATAATTGTAAGAGTTAATAATCAAAATGGTTCGCGTCATTTTAGTACTCGAAAGATAAAACACTTTAAATTGGTCTTATTGAGGTCTCTGATCTTTAGAAGACCAAATTAATTACATGTGATCTTTTCAGAGACCATTGAAACTATTATCTCTTAATTAACTTAATATAATAGATTTGAATTATCTTTTTAAGATTATTAGATTATTAATTTGTTATGTGGGGAAAATTAAATACATTTCTAATTCTCTCTCTTTCCTTGTCTCTGTCTTTAAAGGGAACACCAAGTAAAAGTCCAATATGAAAATGAAGACATGAAGTCATCAACATATTATATAGCTTGCTGTATTGTGATCTTCATTGATTTAAATTCAGTAATATATATTTCTTATTCTTACTTATGTTATATTATTCATCAGAGTGAAGTGGTTCATTAATTATTATTAAGTTAATTAAACGTTAGATCCTTTGGTTAATTGCAGAGGGAAAGCTCAGTGGAAGTGTAAACAAGGAAGGAATCAAGTACTATAATAACCTCATCAGTGAGCTACTAGCTAAAGGTTCATCATATTGTATATGTGGCTAAAATATTTGATTGTTTAATTCAATCTTTTCTTTTTCTATTTCAATAATTCAACCTTTTGTGACTATTTTACATTGGGACATCCCTCAAGTCTTAGAAGATGAATATGGTGGCCTTTTAAGTCCTAAGATAGTGTAATTCAAATTTCTTACTTATATTTGTCAAAAGATTTGTCAGCATGCCTTTAACATTAATCTTTTTCTCTCTTTTTTTTCCCTTTTATAGTGATGATTTTCGAGACTATGCCGAGGTTTGTTTTAAAGAATTCGGAGATAGAGTGAAGCATTGGATCACAGTCAACGAGCCATGGTCTATTGGAAAATTCGCCTACGCAATTGGAGCTTATGCACCTGGAAGATGTTCATCATGGCAAAACCTTAATTGTAGTGGTGGTGGGTGATTCTGCCACTGAACCTTATATAGTGTCACATTATCAGTTACTAGCTCATGCAGCTGCTGTTAACATCTACAAGACTAAGTATCAGGTTTTGTTATGTTTATTGTATTATGAAAATGGATCAACCTGAATTAAGACTAGTATTGAGACCAAAATCTTCATATTCTTTTTTGTTTGTAGGAAACTCAAAAGGGTAAGATAGGGATAGAAATAAATAGTATGATAGTACCCTTTTGCAATGCCAATGATGTGTTAGAATTGCTTGTTTCTTCAGTACATGGCATGCTTATTCATATCACCAACTCACTTTTGCATATTTGTTGTAATTTCACAATAACTTTAGTATATTTAAATAAGTTATACTAGCTTTAGAATCAATGAGATGTTTATTTGGAAAACATAAAGAAGAATAAAATTAAGCAAATTTTAACATGCAACTAGTAAAAGTACATAGCAGTAAAGGGTGAAGACTGAAGACTTTCTTAAGTTTCTTTTTGTGTTATGGGCTTATGGCCAAGTTGTTGATCAATTAGGTAACCTCCACCCCCTCTTTTTTTATTAATGGTAAACTGCATAATAGTAAACCTTAGGACACTTTTGAATATATTCGATTATATATATTGCTTGATAAAAGAAAAAAGGGGCTGTGGCATGTGATGATTTCTGGACTAAATTGTGACGAGTATACCTAATTGACTATGAAGTATTATTAGGCATTGGATATATATCTTGCATTACAGGCTCAACCAGTGAATGTTCCAACTAGTTTTAAGCAGAGGGCAATGTTCGTGGGTGAGATTTGGCATGCTGCAGGTGACAATGCTTCTGATATTGATTGGTATGCCAAGCGCACTATCTTGGCAGGAATATACTTGACAATCGAGATTTATATGCTGACAGATACATCTCCTCGTTTGTTTTTCTGCCCCTTCTTTCTGAGCATACAAATTTTCTCATATTTTTTCTCCTCGTTTGTTTTTCTGCCCCTTCTTTGCATTAACGATCCTTGATTCTAGGGGATGGGGTTATTAATCCTTTTTCATTTATATCAGTTTCATTTTGTGAAAAGCTAAAGTAGACAATTAACTGAGACTTGGGCTAGATGCTTTACTGTAAAGTCTTATCCAGATATGTATTACAGGTTTAGACACAATAGACAATACTAGTAATAGTTGAAAAGTACAAATTGGGAAAAGTACAAATTGTTTCAATTAAATACAAAGCTAATAGATAAGATACGCGTATTTATATGCATAGGTGCGACGAGAAATCCCTTGAGAATTCATTTTGCAAATGTGCTATGGTCACTCGCGGATAAAAAATTACAAAAACATCATACAGATTTATATACATATGGTTCCTTTATTGGAACGTAGTGTTAAGTATCCATCTGCTTGTACGGTAGCAGAATGTTATTTCTTTGCATGGGAGAATATGCTTTTGTCCTGCTATTTTGGGTGACCAAGTTTCTTTTATATTGTGTTGTGTCTCCATAACTTGGCTGGCTGCAATTTTTTAGTTTTTAATTTGGGTAGAACCTTTCAACATCATGTTTTTGTGATGTTTGTCCCTTTCTCACCTTTTTTCTTTTGGTTCATATTACAAATTTCCAACTCACTCACACTACACACTTACACACAACCCTATAAGGGGTTCACCGTCTGTGTGTTCTTTCCTAATTTTTGGTTTATATCTAACATTTAAATGGATCTGTCAATGTGGTGTGATTTACATTATCTGAATATTTTCTGCAGAAATTTTTTATTCAAGCAAGAAAAATGAAATGCACACTAGCTTCACTCATTGATATAATTAGTACAAGAGAAAGCACATAAGTAGGGTAAGCCATAGTTATGAATTCTTTTTATATAGCTGCTGTTGTCTATGTTTATCTATTACTTGAAGCCACTATCACTTGGATTTCCTTTTCTAGGCTTGAGTTCTTCATTGGACTAATTTATGCATAATTTAATGGTCTTTAACTTTAGAATTGATGGTTATCAGTGGCTAAGAGAAGGGGGATTGAATCTTAGCCGCCTTTTTACTTGACAACACTTGCTGGCCTTTGAAACTACTTCTGGAAACTTTTTGTCTTTTTATCTCGTAACCAGCCACGAGACTTTTTCTTTTGTCTTGTACCCAGCCACGAGACTTTTCTTTTTGTCTCGTCAGTTAGCACGAGATATTTTTGGTTTTATCTCATGTACAGCAGAAACAGAAATGGAGTAGAAGAGGGAGAAAATTACATCCAGATATATCCTGGTTCAGCTGCTAAGTGCAGTGCAGCCTACATCCAGTCTCCATCACAATAATGATGAAATTTCACTATAATCCTTCTTGATTACAAACACCAATTTTTCCTAGGAACTACTCTTCCTATTTGGGACAAGTCCAGAATCTAAACCCCAATCCTAAACTTGACTTGGTCACTGCCAAGCTTTCAACTGTACAGTACTAACCCAACTTACAAGAAAATTCCCATAGAATCATGAAACACAACACAGATGAACAAAGGAACTCTAAGAACATCTATGGATTTTTCTTTTAATTTTGTACTCTCTGCCTTTTTCAGCTCTATGGCTTTTTCATACAAACCTCACTGTTTACCTTTTTCCATGAGACTCAAGACATGACAAAATTAAACAAAAAAATACAAAATGAAGAACATTGAAGGAGAAGAAATTCTGTTAGCTTGGGAAGCTATAGGAATTCTGTGCTCACTCTTTTCTTTTCCTTGAATCAAACCCTGACTGTTCACCCTTACTTATAGGGAGAAGCCTCCAATGTTGAAAACCAAATAAACCAAGCCAATCTTCTTCTTCTTCAAATAGAACTGGTTCGGCCAGAGAGAGAGAAAAGATAACCCATGAAAAACCCAACATGCAATTACCTCTAGTTCTTCTTTGGTCACCAATCTTCATCAATCCGAGCCCTTCATCCTTGCCTTGCTCTCCAAGATGAACTTCTGGCCCTTGATGCTTCATGATGATGATAGCTTCATCTGCTCCAATCTCTTCCTCCTCCATCACGTAGCCACTGTAGCTACCTCCTGTGATGGTTGAGCAGAATCAGAGACAAGCTATCCCTCCAAGGATCTTCTTCTCTAACCAAAATCTTCTCTTCCATTTTTTGGTATGGAGAAGCCAAGATCTCTTCACAAAATCTTACTACAAGTGAATGAGAATCTTAGCCACAGCATACTTTTAGTTTTCTTTTTCTTGCCATCATTGTGATGGTCTTGTTACTTGCATCTTCATTTCTTTGGTGTCTAGCCATAGCCTCCATGCTTTCTTTGTAATAATATGATCGAAGGTAGAAGAGAGAGTAGAGAGAGAGAAAAGAAAATATTCAATGGATTTGAGCAACAATTAATGTAACAAAGAGAGAGAACAAAAGTAAACTCAAGTTTTCCACTTCCCTTTGCTGAGTAGCGTATAGAGTCATTAAAGCTATCAAATTAATTTCTCTCTCTCATTTATGTTTCCAATGCTAGCAAATTAAATTTTGAAATTCATCCCACAATAAGAAATGGAATCCGTTGGAAGCATGAAGCCAATTTGCTTTCTTTCTTATTTTGGTTTCGGATCAAGCATTGGAGTATCCAACCAAGATTTGAGTTGGGCTAATGATAATGTGAATTGAATCAAGCCCATCCATAAATAATAATTCAGCCACACTTCTTTGTTTATTTGTATCAAAGCTAATGATAAAGTCAATTGGGCTTAATTCACAAATTCTGGCCCAATTAACACAACCATGATTTCAGCCATATAAATTTAATACCAAGGCTGATTATATGAATTGGGTTAGCCAATATTTTTCGGTCCAACACTAAAATCTGCATTGCAAAAATATTTAAATTAGCATATATGAATTAACATCAAGTTAATAATTTTGCAATTAATCATATTAATAATGTTTGATCATCATTATATTAAATTAGAGTTTTCCAAACTCATCAATCTCCCCCTTGATGACAAACATTATTAAAATTGAAATGAAAAAAAATTAAAGATTAAAGTATAGAATACTCCCTTTGAATATTTGAATTTCTCCCCTTTTCTAATTGTCACATGGCTCCCCCTTAATGTATGCTATTTTACCAAGGGAATATTTTATACCTGTAACAATTTTTATCAAGCCTAAGGCAACAATGTTATTCAACATATTCATTATGTAATGTTGAATGGCTTGATTTATAAGCAGATTTGAATGATAATCAAAACTCATTTGTTATCAATAATTTGATTTTCTGCTCAATCATACACAAAAAAATTTGCTGTAAAAATATTTTCCAATCAACACATCAGGACAAGTTAATCAGAACCAGGAAAATATTTGTAAACAAGCATGATTATTTCAAGACATAGCAACTATATGTCACAACTTGAAGGAACTGCCAAAAATCTTCCTTAATCCAGAACAACAAAACATTTTACCAAGCTACATCAAATGCATTAAACAAAGAAAACAGCAGGCCTTTCTATGAAACAGTATGCATCACAAGCATATACCAACAAAACAGCAAACAATTTATAACAAGGGTGATCATAAATCCACAAGGATTTCATCTCCTGTTTTCCAGTTTCAATTTTCAGAGCCATTTCTCCCCCTTTTGGCATCAATGGGCACCTGCAAAAGATGACATAGCAAACAGAATATCTGAAATATACCCAAAGTATCCAGAGTGTATCACAGAGTTATAAGTTCAACAGTATCCAAACAGACAAAATAGAGTATCAAATTGAGCCTAATCATGCCAATATCAAATACTAAGAAATCAATCATCAGATAAATGAAGCTCAGATTCCTCAGCCCTTTCTTCACTTGCAATTCCCAACTCTTCTTCAAGGCTCTCCAGCATCAGGCTTACCCTATCCTTGTACCTTATCCACGCCTTCTCATTTTCATAGGCTAGCTTGCGTGCCACCTTATGGAATTGTACCATGAGCTCCGACATGTTTGAAAATTCAGTGAGAATTTCTTTGGTAGATTCGGTTGCCTTGGAAGACTCAGGTCGACTCTCATAGTCACTCTCCGAAGCCACATATTTCTTCTCCTTAGTTCCCTTAACAGCTCCTCCTCCTTTGATCATAGACACCTTGTTTTCTATAGCCTCATTTAAGAGATCAATTTTAAAAAATTCAAAGATACTTGTTAAAAATATACCATAAGGAAGATTTACCATTTTAGTGCTCTTAACCGATTCCCACATGTGTCTGATCATAAGGTAACTAAATGATATAGGAGTAGATGTAACAAGAGCAAAAATAATGAGAGAGTCAGAGAATGTTACTCTATTATGGGAGCCGCTTTGAGGAGTCAGGATGTGGGTGATGATCCTGTGAAGCAGAGAATTGGTGAGACTGAGGGCTTTGTGGGTAGGAGTAGTCCCATCCAAGCCAGAGAGGTTTTCACAAATGTGTTGGAGGACAATTTTATAGGTGACTCCGACCTGTGAGTCCCATTTCTCGGCCATATATGCTCTCGGCCCCTCCTCTTTGTAGCCTAGAGCCGTCCCAATGGTTCCAGTGTCAAGAGTGATGTGAACTCTCTTCACATATGAGTGGATGGTACCATCAATCAGTCGCATGTTAGCATAGAACTCACGTACCAAACCAGGATAAACCGGTTTCTGAATGTGGAGCAGTGGAGTCCATTGGAGAAGTTCAAAAAGAGAAGAAACATTTATCCCTTTGTTGGTAAGTGAGTCGAGATTGACGAGATAGGTGGCACAGAGATGACGTTTTTTCCAGAACCTCCTTGTGGAATTCATATGAAGCACAAGAGTTGAACCTGGCAGGATCATAGTGAGAGTGTGGTTTGTTGAATTTGTTCTTGAAATCCAAGGACTCCAGGTTTGCTGGTTCCTTTGTGTTGTGCAGCGCGAACCCTTTAGTTTTCTGGGTACTCCTTCCGGGTGTGGCCTTCTTTGGTGGAGATGGTGGTGGTGATGGAATGGGTGAGGTGTGTGATTCTTCCTCTTCTTCCACAGGAACCCTCTCTTTCTTCTTCCTTGAAGAGGTTTTTGTGGCTATGACTTTCCTTCTCATGGTGTCTGTTTGTTTCGAGGGTGGTGAGGGAGAAGATGAGGATGTGGAATGGATATGGATGTGGGTGTGAGATTGAGGAGTGGACGGTTTTTGAGAGAAGAGAATCCTTTCACTTTTTCTAGGGGCAGTTTTCTTTTTCATGATGATAATGGAGAAGTGGAAGATGGGGGTTGAATAGAAACCGAATTGAGTGAGGGAGGAGGGAGGTTAGGGAAGCATAAAATGTGGAATGGAGAGAGAATTTGAAGGAATTTAATGACCATTAAGGAGCGGTTATTACCCAAGGAAGTTTTTCTTTTATTTGAAATAAATTGAAAAGTGGTTTCCTAGAATCAAGGGATTAGGTGAAGAGAAAGATTTGATTTGACAACATCCTCTTCCAACTAGATTTGATGAGCCAACAAAAAGAGATTGTGATTTACATAGAGAGAAACTAACAAAATGGTCAGAGTGGGGTCAAGGAAATTTGGTGGGGCCCATTAGAATTAATTTCGGCACAGTCTCCCCCTTGATCACAGCCCTTCCAACATACTCTGATTTTTATCTCCTCCTTTCCTACGAGACAAAACTGAGTAGAATCAAAATTTCACAAGTTATCAATAGAACTTAAATCAATCATTCCCAAACTTTTTCTCAAAGTGCAGAATCTGTCTTCACAGAGGGGTTTTGTAAAAATGTCAGCAAGTTGGTCTTCAGATTTTACAAATTGAATATCAATAGTACCCTTTTGCACATGTTCTCTAATGAAATGATATTTAATTTTAATGTGCTTGGTTCTTGAGTGCAGGACATGATTTTTTGAAATGTTTATAGCACTCATATTATCACAAAATAAGGGTATACTGTTGATCTTTAATTGGTAGTCTTCCAACTGCGTTTTTAACCAAATTAATTGTGAACAACATACATATGTGGAAATATATTCAGCTTCAGCTGTGGATAGAGCCACTGTGGCTTGCTTTTTGCTTGACCACATGTTGAGTGAGCTTCCAAGGAAGCAACACATGCCGGATGTACTCCGTCTATCCACCCTATCTCCCGCATAATCTGCATCACAAAACCCTACTGCACAAAAGTCATCAGATTTAGGATACCACAACCCATAATCACTAGTTCCCTTAATGTATCTAATGATGCGCTTAATGGCTGAAAGATGGGATTCTTTTGGGTGAGATTGAAACCTTGAACATACACCCACACTTTGAACAATGTCCGGTCTAGAGGAGGTAAGGTACATGAGTGAACCTATCATTCCTCTATACCTTGTTTCATCCACATCTTTGCCATCATCATCCTTTTCAAATTTTGTGTTAAGATGCATTTGTGATCCCATTGGTTTGGAACTTTCTAGGCCAAATTTTTTGATAAGTTCTTTTGCATACTTTCCTTGGTGAATAAAGGTACCACTAGGAGTTTGTTTAATTTGAAGGCCAAGAAAGAAAGTAAGCTCTCCCATTAAACTCATCTCAAACTCACTAGTCATGAGTTTTCCAAACTCTTCACACAAGGACTCATTGGCCGAACCAAACACAATGTCATTCACATAAACTTGAACTAGGAGAATATCATCATTAGATGCTTTAATGAATAAAGTTGTGTCGGTGGTTCCCCTTTGAAAGTGATTTTCCAATAGGAAGGCACTAAGCCTTTCATACCAAGCTCTTGGAGCTTGCCTAAGGCCATAAAGGGCCTTTGATAGTTTGAAAACATGATTTGGGAAATCTTTATGTTCAAAACCGGGGGGTTGTATGATAAACCACTATTTTATGGTTTACCTTGTGCTCAATTGAGTGATTTTTATCAACTCTTTACCCACTTATTTATACTAATCGCATGTTTTACATTTTCCTTTCTGATTTTGTGCTATGATTGAAAACATGTTTCCTAGGCCTTTAAATTACTAACTTTAATCCTCTCTTATTACCATTCGATGCTGTGATATGTGCGTTAAGTGTTTTCAGAGATTACAGGACAGGAATGGCTCAGAGGATGGAAAGGAAGCATGCAAAAGTAGAAGGAATACAAGAAGCTGAAGGAACTGCAAAGCTGTCAGCCCGACCCTCTCGCACTAAAATAGTCATAACTTGAGCTACAGAGATCCAAATGAGGCAGTTCCAGTTGCGTTGGAAAGCTAACGTCTGGGGCTTCGAAATGATATATAATTTGCCATAGTTTCTTTGAGGATAAGTGACGCAAACGCGTGCTCCACGCGGATGCGTCGCAGTGACGAAAATCAGCGTGTTTGAATTCGCAACCAGCGAATTCTGGGCTGTTTCTGACCCAGTTTTCGGCCCAAAAAATACATATTAGAAGCTATAAAGTGGAGAAATGCATCCATTCATGAGAGAAGAATTCATACAATATTCATAATTCATAATTTTAGGATTAGATGTAGTTTTTAGAGAGAGAGGTTCTCTCCTCTCTCTTAGGATTAGGATTTAGGATTTCTATTATGTTTAGGCTACTTCTCTTCAATTTTCAGGTTCAATGTTCTTTTAATTTAAGATTCTTATATTCTGCATTTATTTCATAATATTTTTCCATTTAAATCTATTATTTGTTTAATTGTTTCCAATTGAATTTTAATTACCATGTTCCCTCTTTACTTCTTTTATGATTTATGAAAATGGCATTCATATTAACTGAGTAGACTCCCAATTTGATTTTGGAGTTGATTAATATTTGGAGACCCTTGAGTTGGAATACTCAAGAATTAATTGGTAATTGGAAGTTGTTGGCTAGCACTCTAGTTACTACGCTAATCCTTCCCAAGGGAGAGGATTAGGACTTGTGAACAGAAGTTGGCTCCCAACTTAATTTTCCTTTATTTAGTAAAGGATAACCAAGTAGAAACAACAACCTATTACTGTTAATCTTGAGAAATCCAACGAGGATAGAACTTCCGATTAATCTTCTCCGGGTCAAGGCTTTTAATTTAATTACATAAAATCTCTTATTTATTTTTATTGCTTTAATTTATAATTATATCTGTGTCCATTGCCCAAACTCCAAAACCCCCAATTTACAAGACTCATAACCAATAATAAACACATCTCCCTACAATTTCTTGAGAAAACGACCCGAGGTTTGAATACTTCGGTTATAAATTTTATTGGGTTTGCTTAAGTGACAACCAAAACTTTTGTACGAAAAGATTCTCTGTTGGTTTAGAAACTATACTTACAATGCGATTATATTTATAAAATTTCTTTACCGATAGAAAATCTTATTCGTCAAAATGGCGCCGTTGCCGGGGAATTGCAAACGTGTGCCTTATTATTGGTTATTGTAAATATTTGCTTTTTGCTTGTTTATTTGTTTTTATTTAAAAAAATTTAGATTTTTATTTTAAAATTTTTATTTTAAAATTTTTATCTTATCTTATCTTAGTTTTAAATTTTAAAATTCAAATCTTTTTCAAAAATCATATCTTTTTCAAAATCTTATCTTATCTTATTTCAAAAATCAAATTTCAAATTTCAATATTTAAATTTCAAATTTCAAAATTTAAATTTAAAATTTTTTTCAAAATTTAAATCTTTTTCAAATCTTTATCTTATATTGTTGACTTTTTCAAAATGCAAAATTCAAAATTCAAAATTCAAAATTTAAATTTCAAAAACCTTTTTAATTTTTAAAAACTTATCTTATCTTACCTAACTTATCTTATCTTTTCTAATCTTAAAGTCAAATCTTTTTCAAATCTTTTCTCTTATTTTATTTTATTTTATTTTATTTTCTTTTGCTTGTTTATTTGTTTTTGTTTTTAATTTCTATTAGCCACTATGAATTCTCAACCCTCTGCTTTCAAGTTTGGTTCCAATGTTGTTGAAAGGAATGGAAGCTATAACAGGAACATGTATCAAGGTCAAAACAATCAAAGATGGAAGGAGCCACGAGGATCTGATCCACCCTTTAGGCATCAACACCCTCCAAGATACCATGGACCACGACCATTCCACAATGCATGTCAAGACAATAGATATGGTGGACCCCTTATAGTTACCAACAAGCCCCGCCATATGCTTATGAACCACCTCCTCAACACAACTCTGGACCACCATACTCACAAGCCACCTACAACCATTCACTTCCATATGACTCTAATCTTTATCCACCACCCCAACCTCCATTGGATAACAATACACTCATCTCTAACATCATTGGTCTCACCTCTAGACTCCAAAATCTTATATCCCGCATGGACCAACCCTCTACCTCCAATATTCAACTCTCAAGCTCTAGTGCACTTCCTTTTCAACCACATAATGATATTTCCATCCCATCACCATCCTCCATGGAAGAGCACCCACATCCATCAATCCAAGAGCAAGATGATCCCAATTATGCTATTGATATGGAACAAGAAAGAAGAAAGAAGAAATCATCTTCGCGAATCCATACTTCATAAGAAGCTAGAGGAGGCCCTACAGATGAAGGTAGTAGAAACCCTTGAAGTCGAAGGAGTGATTAAAGAATTAGTGAAGGAAGACATCAAAGAGGAGTCTAATCTTGTCTTAGATCAAGAGGAGGCCCAAAAGGTGAAGGTAGGAGAGATCCTTGAAGATGAAGGAATAGTTGAAAGGAGTTGTCATGGAAAAGAAATCATCAAGGATGAGTATGATTTTATACTAAAACAACTAGACAAAGCAGTAATTATTAAAGAAGAAGAAGCACAACCTCCCATGCCCTTGGTGAGCAATAAAGAAGAGATTGAATTGGAGGAAAGCTACCAAGAGGACGAGGTTAAAACTAAAGAAGCTTGCAAAGAGGTGGAAGTTGCCATGGGAGAGCACAAGGGAATGGAGCTTGAAATCACCTTGCCAAAGCTGTTGGAGACCTCTCCCCCAAAGCCATTACCATCCAATACGACATTCAAGTGGGTAAAATTCTTATCCTTGACCTTTACTTTCTCACTTTAATATGGTTTACTTGAGACAGATGGTCAGCTTAAAGCTCTTTGTGGCTTTAAGAGTGAGAGGGAGATGGTTAGTGGTTGGCAACACCATCCTAGGTTCGTTATGGTTGGAAGCTCAAAATCTAAATGCAAGGGTTGGTGTAAAGCTCGAATGAATGGGTCTAGGAAGCTGTTTGGATGCCTTAGTGAGAATTCGGATTGCTTACCACCCGGATGGAATCATCATGATCTACTTGAAGATGGGTGTAGAAACAAGATTTGGGATCCGGGAATATATGAGGATCGATTTTGGAAGCTCAAAGCTTGTGAAGAACTCCATCAAAGCTTGAAGAATCTACCTGGTATTGATAGAGCTTATTGGAAGTCCAAGCATTGGTGGAAGTTTCAGGATGAGTTCAAGCATAAGTCACCATGACAAGGAGCTCACCAACTGTCAAACTTAAGGACTTTAACCAAAAGTGTTAGGTGGGAGACAACCCACCATGGTATGATCGTTCCTTTTTCAATTTTAATTTTATTTCGTTTTGTTTGTTTTTGAGTTTTATTTTATTTTATTTCATTGAACCTGGAATTATTCATAACATCCACATTAGCATTGCATTTTGCATCCTGCATAAAAAAAAAAAAAACACGCACGTGACGCTTAAGCGTCGCTGACGCGTCCGCGTCACAGGTGCGTTGGGAAGAAACCAAAATTAAATAGAAAGTCACGCGACAGCATGGCTAGAGGCGTGCCTTAGGCACAAACACGCCCACGCGACCGCGTTGCTGACGCGTTCGCGTCGTTTGCGAAATAGCCTCCCCACGCATCCACGTCACCCACGCGAACGCGTGGCTCTGTAAAATTGACGTAACGAGGTGTATGGCAGAGAGTTATGATGGAGCTGGGCTAGATTCATGCCAGAAGCACAAGCCCTATCACGTGAACGCGTGCTCCACGCGTCCGCGTTATTTTTCAAAGTATGGCCATTCACGCGATCGCGTCAAACACGCCAACGCGTCACCCTAAATTTTGGCAAAATAAGTTTGAAACAGAGAGTTGCGCAAACGCGAGGCTGCACTCTCACCAATCGCACAAATCAGGCCACGCAATCGCGTGACCCACGCGTCCGCGTCACCTGAACTTATCGCACACCACGCGACCGCGTCACTCACGCGTCCGCGTCACATACGGCGCACAGCTTATCCAGATCAGCCAAATATCTTATCTTTTCTTCCCCAATCTTAATTTTTCTTATCCTTCCTTACTTTCTTCTTCTTCATCTTTTTAACTTCTCATCCTTCTTCGCTTTCATCCTATTTTACTTAATTTATTTGCATACTTTCATTCATTGCATTTTAATTTTTGTGCATATTTTTATTTCTTTTTCTAAATTTATTATTTTATCATTGGTGTTAAATGCTCTTATTCAACTATTGTATCTTTTCTGGTATTATTTTGATGCTTAGTGACTTGTTCACACTGTTAGATGATATTATCTTTTTGTCAATGTCAACCTTTTATGATACCTGTATTCCTTTTGCATTGACATGAACTTACACTGTCTTTCATTATCTACTGTCTCTTCCCATTGTTGAAAATTTTGCACCACTAGTATGCCATGTGCTTCTATTGTTTTCTCACGTACATGTTGAAGCTTCCATGTAAATGAAACCCTTATCATTTGGCGTTAACCCACATATACTTCATTTATTTTTTTTATCTTTCTTTCTGTGTTACTTTTCTTCCTTTTTTCTCTTCTTTCAGGATGGCCACCAAAGAAGGGAAAGGGAACGCTTTTAAATGGGGAGACAAACAAGTCCATCTGCACAATCTTTGGAGAAAAGTGTCAGTTGGAGCGACCCGTCCACTTGCACATCTCAGTATGCACCAAGGACGGTGCAATCTTTAAGTGTGGGGAGGTCGATACCAATCTCCATGGGTTAGTTATTTTCTTCTCAAACACCAATATTTTACTTTATTTGTTAATTCATTGTTGCATTTGCATATTTGATTGCATGTTTGTTTGATTTTATGCATTTAGTTACTACTTAGTTAAAGTATTTAATTTCTTTTCAAGACTCTATTTTATAATATTTCAATGATTTAAATTGAAAAAAAAAATTTTGTTAAAACTTGTTTGAAGATTGTAATTGGAACATAGTTTAAAAAGCTAAGAACACACAACCCGTGAGATTTGAGTTTAATTACATGGTTACATTATTTAACCATAAATATTTTATTCTTGTGTGTTTGCTTCTCTATGATTGTAATCTATATTTTGTTTCATCCTATATGTCCAATGTTTAATGTGTTATAAGCATGCATATGATTGAGGCCATTATTTGAATTTAGCTCACTGGTGCACGAAATTATGATCTCAATGGCGCCAACAACTTGGTACGCACAATCATAACCTCAATTCTTCTTCACAACTCCGCACAACTAACCAGCAAGTGCACTGGGTCGTCCAAGTAATAAATCTTACGTGAGTAAGGGTCGATCCCACGGAGATTGTCGGCTTGAAGCAAGCTATGGTCATCTTGTAAATCTCAGTCAGGCAGATTCAAATGGTTATGGGATTGATAATTAGAATATAAATAAAATATAAAATAAGATAGAGATACTTATGTAACTCATTGGTGGGATTTCAGATAAGCGTATGAAGATGCTTGTTGCTTCTGAACCTCTGCTTTCCTATTGCTTTCATCCAATCATTCATACTCCTTTCCATGGCAAGCTGTATGTTGGGGATCACCATTGTCAATGGCTACCGTCCATCCTCTCAGTGAAAATGGTCCAAATGCGCTGTCACCGCACAGCTAATCATTTGTCGATTCTCACTCATGTTGGAATAGGATCCATTGATCCTTTTGCGTCTGTCATTACGCCCAGCACTCGCGAATTTGAAGCTCGTCACAGTCATCCCATCCCAGATCCTAATCGGAATACCACAGACAAGTTTTAGACTTTTTGGATCTCAAGAATGGCCGCCAATAATTCTAGCCTATACCACGAAGACTTCGATCTTTCGGAATGGAGGCTAAGAGATAAACAGTCAAGCTATTACAGATAGAACGGAAGTGGTTGTCAGGCACATGTTCATAGGTGAGAATGATGATGAGTGTCACAGATCATCACATTCATCAGGTTGAAGTGCGAGTGAATATCTTGGAATAAGAATAAGCTTGAATTGAATATAAAAACAATAGTACTTTGCATTAATTCATGAAGAACAGCAGAGCTCCACACCTTAATCTATGGGGTGTAGAAACTCCACTGTTGAAAATACATAAGTGATAATGGTGTTCATTGGCTTCGGCCCCAGAGGGGGAACCAAAATAACCAAGACCTAGGTCTAAGGACTAAACGTCCAAAAATGTAAAATAAATCACTAAAAGTAGTTTTTATACTAAACTAGTAGCCTAGGGTTACAGAAAATAAGTAAATAATGCAGAAATCCACTTTCGGGCCCACTTGGTGTGTGCTTGGGCTGAGCATTGAGCTTTACACGTGTAGAGACTTCTCTTGGAGTTAAACGCCAGGTTGCAGCCTGTTTGTGGCGTTTAACTCTGGTTTGTAACCTGTTTTTGGCATTTGACTTCAGAATAGGGCAGGAAGTTGGCGTTTGAACGCCAGTTTGTGTCATCAAAACTCAGGCAAAGTATGGACTATTATATATTGCTGGAAAGCCCTAGATGTCTACTTTCCAAAGCAATTGAGAGTGCGCCAATTGGGTTTCTGTAGCTCCAGAAAATCTATTTCGAGTGTAGGGAGGTCAGAATCCATCAGCATCTGCAGTCCTTTTTCAGCCTCTGAATCAGATTTTTGCTCAGGTCCCTCAATTTCAGCCAGAAAATACCTGAAATAACAGAAAAACACACAAACTCATAGTAAAGTCCAGAAATGTAAATTTTTCTTAAAAACTAATAAAAATATAATAAAAAGTAACTAAAACATACTAAAAACTACTTAAAAACAATGCCAAAAAGCGTATAAATTATCCGCTCATCACAACACCAAACTTAAATTGTTACTTTTCCCCAAGCAACTGAAAATCAAATAGGATAAAAAGAAGAGAATATACTATAAATTCCAAAATACCAATGAAACTTAGCTCCAATTAGATGAGCGGGACTAGTAGCTTTTTGCCTCTGAACAGTTTTGGCATCTCACTTTATCCTTTGAAGTTCAGAATGATTGGCATCTATAGGAACTCAGAATTTAGATAGTGTTATTGATTCTCCTAGTTCAGTATGTTGATTCTTGAACACAGTTACTTCGTGAGTCTTGGTCGTGGCCCTAAGCACTTTGTTTTCCAGTATTACCACCGGATACATAAATGCCACAGACACATAACTGGGTGAACCTTTTCAGATTGTGACTCAGCTTTGCTAGAGTCCCCAGTTATAGGTGTCCAGAGTTCTTAAGCACACTCTTTTTGCTTTGGATCACGACTTTAACCGCTCAGTCTCAAGCTTTTCACTTGACACCTTCACGCCACAAGCACATGGTTAGGGACAGCTTGGTTTAGCCGCTTAGGCCAGGATTTTATTCCTTTGGGCCCTCCTATCCACTGATGCTCAAAGCCTTGGATCCTTTTTTTACCCTTGCCTTTTAGTTTAAAGGGTTATTGGCTTTTCGCTCTTGCCTTTTGGTTTAAAGAGCTCTTGGCTTTTTCTGCTTGCTTTTTCTTTTTCTCTTTTTTTTCTTTTATTTTTTATTTTCGCCATTTTTTTTTTCGCAAGCCTTGTTTTTCACTGCTTTTTCTTGCTTCAAGAATCATTTTTATCATTTTTCAGATTATCAAATAACATTTCTCCTTTTTCATCATTCTTTCAAGAGCCAACAATTTTAACATTCATAAACAACAAATTCAAAAATATTTACTATTCAAGCATTCATTCAGAAAACAAAAAGTATTGTCACTACATCAAAATAATTAAATTAATCTCAAGGATGAATTCAAAATTCATGTACTTCTTGTTCTTTTGCTTTTAGAACATTTTTCATTTAAGAAAGGTGATGGATTCATAGGACATTCATAGCTTTAAGGCATAGACACTAGACATTAATGATTATTTAATGAAGACACAAACATAAATAAAAATAAAGCATAGAGAATGAAAACAAAAAAAAGTAAATAGACAAGGAGATTAAGGAACGGGTCCACCTTAGTGAGGGTGGCGTCTTCTTCCTCTTGAAGAACCAATGGTGCTCTTGAGCTCCTCTATGTCTCTTCCTTGCCTTTGTTGCTCCTTCCTCATAGCTCTTTGATCTTCTCTAATCTCATGGAGAATGATGGAGTGCTCTTGGTGCTCCACCCTTAGTTGTCCCATGTTGGAACTTAATTCTCCAACCTTTTGAGCTTGAAAGGGACCTCAAGGATCATCTTCTTCTTGGCCACAACTTCATAGAAGTGGTCTTGATGGAACTTTGAGATGAATCTCCCCATCTTCCATGACTCGGAGGTGGAAGTTTTTGCCTTCCCTTTCCTCTTTCTAGAGGTTTCTCCGGCCTCAGGTGCTATAAATGGTTATGGAAAAACAAAAAGCAATTCTTTTACCACACCAAAATTAAAGTGTTTGCTCATCCTCGAGCAAAGAAGAAAGAATGAAGGAGAAGAAGAAGAAAATGGAGGAGATGGAGGGAGAGGGGAAATTCGGCCAAGGGGGTATAAGGGGTTTGTGATGTGTGAGATTGAAGGAGTGATGAGGGGTAGATATAAGAGTGGGGGGGTTGGTTCGTGTATTTGGGATTTGGGTTTGGGAGGGAAAAGTGAATGAGGTGATTGGTGAATAGTATTTGGGGAAGAGTGTTATGGAAAGGTGTGAAGAAGAGAGAGGGTGAGTTGAGATAGGTGGGGATCCTGTGGGGTCCACAGATCCTGAGGGGTCAAGGACTTAGCATCCCTGCTCCATTTAGGCGTGTAAAACGCCCTTAGAGTGCAATTCTGGCATTAAACGCCAGATTGCTACTTGTTTCTGGTGTTTAATGCCAGCTTTTCTCCCTTTCTTGGCGTTAAACGCCAACTTGATGCTCTGTTCTGGCATTAAACACCAGTCTGGTGCCTGTTTCTGGCGTTAAACGCCCAAAATGGTGTCAGGCTGGGCGTTTAACGCCCATTCTGCTACTCTTACTGGCGTTTAAACGCCAGTAAGCTCTTCCTCCAGGGTGAGCTGTTTTTAATGCTATTTGTCATTCTGTTTTTGATTTTTCAGTTATTTTTGTGACTTCACATGATCATCAACCTAAAGAAAACATAAAATAGCAATGGAAAATAAATAGATATAATTAAATAACATTGGGTTGCCTCCCAATAAGCGCTTCTTTAATGTCAATAGCTTGACAGTGAGCTCTCATGGAGCCTCACAGATAATCAGAGCAGGGTTGGGGCCTCTCAACACTAAACTTAGAGTTTGGTTGTGGGGGTTTTGTTTGACTCTGTATTGAGAGAAGATTTTCATGCTTCCTCTCCATAGTTACAGAAGGAGAACCTTGAGTCTTGAATACAAGGTAGTCCTCATTCAACTGAAGGACCAACTCTCCTCTGTTAACATCAATCACAGCTTTTGCTGTAGCTAGGAAGGGTCTGTCAAGGATGATGGATTCATCCTCATTCTTCCTAGTGTCTAGGATTATGAAATCAGCAGGGATGTAAAGGCCTTCAACCTTCACTAGCACGTCCTCTACTAGTCCATAAGCCTGTTTCATTGATTTGTCTGCCATCTCTAGTGAGATTCTTGCAGCTTGTACCTCAAAGATTCCCAGTTTCTCTATTACAGAGAGTGGCATGAGGTTTATCCCTGACCCTAGGTCACACAGAGCCTTCTCAAAGGTCATGGTGCCTATGGTACAAAGTATGAAGAATTTTCCGGGATCCGGTTTCTTCTGAGGTAATGTCTGCCTCATTAATGCATTCAGTTCATTGGTGAGCAAGAGGGTTCATCCTCCCAAGTCTCATTACCAAACAACTTGACATTCAGCTTCATGATTGCTCCTAGATACTTAGTAACTTGCTCTTCAGTGATGTCTTCATCCTCTTCAGAGGAAGAATATTCATCAGAGCTCATGAATGGTAGAAGGAAGTTCAATGGAATCTCTATGGTCTCTACATGAGCCTCAGATTCCTTTGGTTCCTCAAAGGGAAACTCCTTTCTGTCCAGAGGACGTCCCATGAGGCTTTTCTCACTGGGACTCACGTCCTCCGCACTCTCTCCAGGTTCGGCCATGTTGGTCATGGTTATGGCCTTGCACTCTTTCTTGGAATTTTCTTCTGTATCGCTTGAGAGAGTACTGGGAGGAGTTTCAGTAATCTTCTTACTCAGCTGACCCACCTGTGCCTCCAAATTTCTAATGGAGGCTTTGATTCATTCATGAAACTTAGTGTGGTCTTGGATAGATCAGAGACTATGGTTGCCAGGCCAGAATGGCTCTGTTCAGAATTCTCTGTCTGTTGCTGAGAAGATGATGGAAAAGGCTTGCTATTGCTAAACCTATTTCTTCCACCATTATTATTATTAAAGCCTTGATTAGGCTTCTGTTGATCCTTCCATGAGAAATTTGGATGATTTCTCCATGAAGGATTATAGGTGTTTCCATAGGGTTCTCCCATGTAATTCACCTCTGCCATTACAGGGTTCTCAGGATCATAAGCTTCTTCTTCAGAAGATGCTTCTTTAGTACTGTTGGATGCAGCTTGCAATCCATTCAGACTCTGAAAAATCATATTGACTTGCTGAGTCAATATTTTATTCTGAGCCAATATGGCATTCAGAGTATTAATTTCAAGAACTCCCTTCTTCTGAGGCATCCCATTGTTCACAGGACTCCTCTCAGAGGTGTACATGAATTGGTTATTTGCAACCATTTTAATGAGTTCCTGAGCTTCTGCAGGGGTTTTTAGATGAAGAGATCCTCCTGCAGAATGGTCCAATGACATTTTTGACAACTCAGACAGACCATCATAGAATATACATATGATGCTCCATTCTGGAAGCATGTCAGTAGGACACCTTTTGATCAATTGCTTATATCTTTTCCAAGCTTCATAGAGGGACTCACCTTCCTTCTATCTGAAGGTTTGGATTTCCACTCTAAGCTTGCTCATCTTTTGAGGTGAAAAGAATTTGGTCAAAAAAGCACTGACCAGCTTTTCCCAAGAGTTCAGGCTTTCCTTAGGTTATGAATCCAACCATGTTCTAGCTCTGTCTCTTACAGCAAAAGGAAAAAGCATAAGCCTGTAGACCTCGGGATCAACTCCATTGGTCTTGACAGTGTCACAAATTTGCAAGAATTCAGCTAAAAACTGATAAGGATCTTCCATTGGAAGTCCATGAAACTTGTAATTCTGCTGCATTAGAGAAACTAATTGAGGCTTAAGCTCAAAGTTGTTTGCTCCAATTGCAGGAATTGAGATGCTTCTTCTATAGAAGTTAGAAGAGAGTGCAATAAAGTCACCAAGCATCTTTCTTGCATCTCCACCATTGTTATTAGGTTCGGCCATGTCTCCTTCTTTTTCGAAAATTTCTGTCAGGTCCTCTCCAGAGGGTTGTGCCTTAGCTTCCCTTAGCTTCCTCTTCAGAGTCCTTTCAGGTTCAGGATCAGCTTCAACAAGAATGTTCTTATCCTTGTTCCTGCTCATATAAAAAAGAAGAGAACAGCAAAGAAGAGGAATCATCTATGTCACAGTATAGAGATTCCTTTATGTGAGTAGAAGAATAGAATAGTAGAATGAAGAAAAGAGAAGATGAAGAATTCGAACACAGAGAGGGAAAGATGGTTCGAATTATAAGAAAAAGAGAAGTGTTAGTGATTAAATAAATAAATAGAAAGAGATGAGAGAGGGAGAAGAAATTCGAAAATAATTGAAAGGAAAAGGAAAATATTTTTATTTTTATTTTCATTTTAATTTTAAAAATTAGTTAGAATTCGAAAATTAAGAGAAGAAATAAAATTAAAATTTGAAAACTAATTAAATTAATTAATTAAAAAGATTTTTGAAAAAGTTGTTAGTGATTTTCGAAAATTGGAGAGAGAAAAGTAGTTAGGTGGTTTTGAAAAAGATATGAAAATCAATTTTTGATAAGGAGTTAGAAAAGATTTTGAAATTTATTTTGAAAAAGATTTGAAAAGGAAATTTAAAAAGATTTGATTTTGAAAATTAAAGTTGATTACTTGACTAACAAGAAACTAAAAAATATGATTTTTAAACTTTAAAGATTGAACTTTTCTTAATAGGCAAGTAACAACTTGAAAATTTTTGAATCAAAACATTAATTGTTAGTAATAAATTCGAAAATATGAAATAAAAAGTAAGAAAAAGATTTTTGAAAATCAATTTTTAAAGTTTTCGAAAATATAGAAAAAAAAATGAAAAAGATTTGATTTTTGAAAAAGATTTGAAAAAGATAGAATTTTTTAAATTGAAAATTTTGACTTGACTAATAAGAAACAACTAAATTTTAAAACTTTTTGTCTAAATTAATTCAAAATTTTCGAAATTTATGAGAAGAATAAGGGAAAGATATTTTTTGATTTTTAAATTTTAATGAGGAAAGAGAAAAACACAAAAATGACACATGACACACAACTTATGAATCAAAACAAGAAAAATATGCAAGAACACTTTGAATGTCAAGATGAACACCAAGAACACTTTTTTGAAAATTTTTAAGAAAAGAAAAACATGCAAGACACCAAACTTAGAAATTTTTAAACTTTAGACACTAAGAATTTAAAAATACATATGAAAAATAAGAAAAGATGCACAACAAGAAAATGCAAAAATCAAACAGGAAAGATTATCAAGAACAACTTGAATATCATGAAGAACACCATGCATGAGTTTTTTCGAAAATTTTTAAGAAAAATTAAAAAGATGCAAATGACACCAAACTTAAAAATTGACACTAGACTCAAACAAGAAACATAAAATATTTTTGGTTTTTATGATTTTATTAATTTTTTTTTGGATTTTTTGAAAATAAGAAATAAAAAACTTTAAAATAAAATAAAATTACCTAATCTGAGCAACAAGATGAACCGTCAGTTGTCCAAACTCGAACAATCCCCGGCAACGGCGCCAAAAACTTGGTGCACGAAATTGTGATCTCAATGGCGCCAACAACTTGGTACGCACAATCATAACCTCAATTCTTCTTCACAACTCCGCACAACTAACCAGCAAGTGCACTGGGTCGTCCAAGTAATAAACCTTACATGAGTAAGGGTCGATCCCACGGAGATTGTCGGTTTGAAGCAAGCTATGGTCATCTTGTAAATCTCAGTCAGGCAGATTCAAATGGTTATAGGATTGATAATTAGAATATAAATAAAATATAAAATAAGATAGAGATACTTATGTAACTCATTGGTGGGATTTCAGATAAGCGTATGAAGATGCTTGTTGCTTCTGAACCTCTGCTTTCCTATTGCTTTCATCCAATCATTCATACTCCTTTTCATGGCAAGCTGTATGTTGGGGATCACCATTGTCAATGGCTACCGTCCATTCTCTCAATGAAAATGGTCCAAATGCGCTGTCACCGCACGGCTAATCATTTGTCCGTTCTCACTCATGTTGGAATAGGATCCATTGATCCTTTTGCGTCTGTCATTACGCCCAGCACTCGCGAGTTTGAAGCTCATCACAGTCATCCCATCCCAGATCCTACTCGGAATACCACAGACAAGTTTTAAACTTTCCGAATCTCAAGAATGGCCGCCAATAATTCTATCCTATACCACGAAGACTCCGATCTTTCAGAATGGAGGCTAAGAGATAAACAGTCAAGCTATTGCAAATAGAACGGAAGTGGTTGTCAGGAACATGTTCATAGGTGAGAATGATGATGAGTGTCACAGATCATCACATTCATCAGGTTGAAGTGCGAGTGAATATCTTGGAATAAGAATAAGCTTGAATTGAATAGAAAAACAATAGTACTTTGCATTAGTTCATGAAGAACATCAGAGCTCCACACCTTAATCTATGGGGTGTAGAAACTCCACCGTTGAAAATACATAAGTGATAATGGTGTTCATTGGCTTCGGCCCCAGAGGAGGAACCAAAATAACCAAGACCTAGGTCTAAGGACTAAAAGTCCAAAGATGTAAAATAAATCACTAAAAGTAGTTTTTATACTAAACTAGTAGCCTAGGGTTACAGAAAATAAGTAAATGATGCAGAAATCCACTTCCAGGCCCACTTGGTGTGTGCTTGGGCTGAGCATTGAGCTTTACACGTGTAGAGACTTCTATTGGAGTTAAACGCCAGGTTGTAGCCTATTTGTGGCGTTTAACTCTGGTTTGTAACCTGTTTCTGGTGTTTGACTTCAGAATAGGGCAGGAAGTTGGCGTTTGAACGCCAGTTTGCGTCATCAAAACTCGGGTAAAGTATGGACTATTATATATTGCTGGAAAGCCCTGTATGTCTACTTTCGAACGCAATTGAGAGCGCACCAATTGGATTTCTGTAGCTCCAGAAAATCCATTTTGAGTGCAGGGAGGTCAGAATCCAACAGCATCTGCAGTCCTTTTTCAGCCTCTGAATCAGATTTTTGCTCAGGTCCCTCAATTTCAGCCAGAAAATACCTGAAATCACAGAAAAACACACAAACTCATAGTAAAGTCCAGAAATGTAAATTTGCTTAAAAACTAATAAAAATATAATAAAAAGTAACTAAAACATACTAAAAACTACTCAAAAACAATGCCAAAAAGCGTATAAATTATCCTCTCATCACTCACTTATCCCAAATAAGTCTACCCTTCCAATTACCTTTGTTAGCCACTTTGAGCCTTTTAATCCCATTTGTTCTATATTTTACCACATCACTAGCCTTAAGTGGAAAAACAATTAAAAATTCCAATTGAATCTTTGGTTGCCTTAAGATAGAAATTGTGTGTCAATTGAGTTTGGGAAGATTGTGGGAACATGGGTTAATAAGGGAATATGTCATGATAAAATAATGGGAATTTGGGTACTTACTCATGTAAAACTAGAAACATTGAAAATCCATGTGCATTGGCAATGTTATGTTTATTTTTATGCTTCAAAAAAAAATAAAAAATAAAAAAGAGAAAAAAATCTAAAAATATTCAATAAATAAGTAAATAAATAAGGGGACAAAATTACCCCAATGTTAAGTTAAGGAAAAGATCAATGCATATGTGATAAAAATTAAAGAAAGTTGATACATGAGTATGATATGCAAAAATGGGAATTTTGGGTAGCTAGGCATGATTTTAGAAGTACATAGAGTGTGTGTATAAGTGAAGAGCTTAGGTTAATTAAAGATTCATATTATAGCTCACTTGGCCATACATATATCCTCACCCTTACCTTAGCCCCATTACAACCCTGAAAAGACCTCATGATGTTTGCATTGGTATACTAAATATTTGTTGATTGGTTAGATGAAGAACAAAGTTTAGAAAGCATGATTAGAGAAGAGTAGAGTGATTAACCCTAGACACTTGAGCGATTAGAGTGCATATACACTACCAATGATGGTTCAATGCTTGATTCTATGTTCCCTGCTTTTATGAGCTATCTTCTTACAAGTTTGCTTGTCTTCTATTGTATGATTTAAATTAGTGGAATCTGATTTATGTTTGTCTTGAAGAGCTTATTTACTTTTAACCAAGTAGGTAGAAAAATTTTTGCATTTAGTTGTATTCACATAGATAGGTTGCATTTCATACATCCTACCATTCCTCTTCACTCCTTTATAGCTTCTCTTGAGCTTAGCATGAGGACATGCTAATATTTAAGTGTGGGGAGGTTGATAAACCACTATTTCATGGTTTATCTTGTGCTCAATTGAGTGGTTTTTATCAACTCTTTACCCACTTATTCATACTAATCGCATGTTTTGCATTTTCCTTCCTAATTTTGTGCTATGATTGAAAACATGTTTCTTGGGCCTTTAAATTACTAACTTTAATCCTCTCTTATTACCATTCGATACCGTGACATGTGCGTTAAGTGTTTTCAGAGATTACAGGGCAGGAACGGCTCAGAGGATGGAAAGGAAGCATGCAAAAGTGGAAGGAATACAAGAAGCTGAAGGAACTGCAAAGCTGTCAGTCCGACCCTCTCGCACTAAAATGGTCATAACTTGAGCTACAGAGATCCAAATGAGGTGGTTTTAGTTGCGTTGGACAGCTAACGTCCGGGGCTTCGAAATGATATATAATTTACTATATTTGCCCTGAGGATAAATGACACGAATGCGTGCTCCACGCGGACGTATCGCAGTGACGAAAATCAGCGTGTTTGAATTCGCAACTAGCGAATTCTGGGCTGTTTCTGACCCAGTTTTCGGCCCAAAAAATACAAATTAGAGGCTATAAAGTGGGAGAATGGATCCATTCATGAGAAAAGAATTCATACAACATTCATAATTCATAATTTTAGGATTAGATGTAGTTTTTAGAGAGAGAGGTTCTCTCCTCTCTCTTAGGATTAGGATTTAGGATTTCTATTATGTTTAGGCTACTTCTCTTCAATTTCCAGGTTCAATGTTCTTTTAATTTAAGATTCTTATATTCTGCATTTATTTCATAATATTTTTCCATTTAAATCTATTATTTGTTTAATTGTTTCCAATTGAATTTTAATTACCATGTTCCCTCTTTACTTCTTTTATGATTTATGAAAATGACATTCATATTAACCGAGTAGACTCCCAACTTGATTTTGGAGTTGATTAATATTTGGAGACCCTTCAGTTGGAATATTCAAGAATTAATTGGTAATTGGAAGTTGTTGGCTAGCACTTTAGTTACTACGCTAATCCTTCCCAAGGGAGAGGATTAGGACTTGTGAACAGAAGTTGGCTCCCAACTTAATTTTCCTTTATTTAGTAAAGGATAACCAAGTAGAAACAACAACCTATTACTGTTAATCTTGAGAAATCCAACGAGGATAGAACTTTCGATTAATCTTCTCTGAGTCAAGGCTTTTAATTTAATTACATAAAATCTATTATTTATTTTTATTGCATTAATTTATAATTATATCTGTGCCCATTGCCCAAACTCCAAAACCCCCAATTTACAAGACTCATAACCAATAATAAACACACTTTCCTGCAATTTCTTGAGAAGACAGCCCAAGGTTTGAATACTTCGGTTATAAATTTTATTGAGTTTGCTTAAGTGACAACCAAAACTTTTGTATGAAAGGATTCTCTGTTGGTTTAGAAACTATACTTACAACGCGATTATATTTATAAAATTTCTTTACCGATAGAAAATCTTATTCGTCATTGTGCCACATACACTTCTCTATCAATAAAGTCATTAAGGAAAGCACATTTAACGTCCATTTGAAACATTTTGAAACTTTTATGGGCAGCACAGGCAAGAAGCAACCTAATTGCTTCCATTCTAGCTACTGGAGCAAAAGACTCATCAAAATCTATACCCTCTTCTTGATCGTAACCTTGGGCCACTAATCTAGCCTTGTTACGAACAACTTGTCCGTCCTCACCAAGTTTATTTTTAAACACCCACTTAGTACCCGTAACTTTCTTACCTTTCGGATGGGGTACTAGTGTCCAAACCTCATTCTTGTCGAATTGAGCAAGCTCTTCTTGCATGGCTTTGACCCATGATGGATCTTTAAGAGCTTGTTTTACATTGTTGGGTTCCATTTGTGACAAGAGAGCAAAGTTGCTTGGTTCGGATTGTCTTTTGGTTGAGGATCTTGTTGTAACACCTTGAGAGGGATCACCAATGATGAAGTCATGAGGATAACCCCTCATGGACTTCCATTCTCTAAGCTTCCGGAGTGGTGTTGAGCTTTGATGAGCTTCTGGTGGTCTCACTGTTTCAGTTTTTCGTGCTGGCTCAGGAGACAAAATAGAAATGTCTCCTCCAATCTGACGAGATAAAACTGGACTGGCAGATTCTTCATTTTGAGCAGATTTGGAATTTTCTTCACTGGTTCCTTTATTGACAACTTCTTCACAATCTGAATCATTGTCTATCACAGCACTGGAAATTAAATTAGAATCACAAAAAGTAACATGTATGGATTTCTCTATGGTCCTATGTTCTTTGAGATAAATCCTATAGGCCTTGCTAGTGGTGGAGTATCCAACAAACATTCCTTCATATGAGTTTGGATCAAATTTGCCAAGGTTTTCTTTATTGTTAAGTACAAAGCATTTGCATCCAAAAACGTGAAAATACTTAAGATTTGGAGGGGTTCCTTTCCATAGCTCATAGGGAGTTTTCTTCAACCCTTTTCTAATAATTGTCCTATTCAAAATGTAACAAGCTGTATTTACAGCTTCATCCCATAAAAATTTAGGAATCTCATTCTCATAAAGCATGGCCCTAGTCATCTCTTGAAGGCTTCTATTCCTTCTCTCAACCACCCCATTTTGTTGAGGGGTTCTAGGGCATGAAAAATTATGAGCAATTCCAAAGTCATCACAGAATTTTTCAAAGTCTTGGTTTTCAAATTCTCTTCCGTGATCACTTCTCAAATGGGCAATTTTTAAATCTTTTTTATTTTGAATTTTCTTGCAAAGGGTTGAAAAAGCATGAAAAGCATCATTTTTATGAGCAAGAAAAAGTACCCAACCAAATCTAGAGTAATCATCTACCACCACAAGACCATAGTGTTTACCTCCTAAACTTTGGGTTCTTGTTGGACCAAAAAGATCAATGTGTAACATCTCTAATGGCCTTTGGATTGAGATTCCATCTTTTGGTTTAAAAGAGGATTTTACTTGTTTGCCCAATTGGCAAGCATCACAAGTAAGATCCTTATCAAATTTGATATTTGGAATTCTTCTAACCAGATTTTTCTTAACTAGCTTAGAAATTTGGTACATGCTTGCATGACCCAAATTTCTATGCCATAGCCATTTTTCAGATTCAAGAGAAGTAAAACATGTTACATTTTGTTCTTTCAAGTCTTCAAGAGTCAATCCATACACATTATTGCACCTTTTAGCTTCAAATAAAATATTTCCAGATTTTTCACACACAACCAAACACACAAATTTTCTAAAGATAACTTCAAAACCTAGATCACACAATTGGCTTACACTAAGTAAATTATGTTTCAAGCCATATACAAGAAGAACATCATTTATACAAGATGAAAATCTTTTATCAACTTTCCCAACAGCCACTATCTTTCCTTTAGCATCATCACTAAAAGTAACAAATCCTCCATCATATTCATCAAGCTTTATGAAGAAGGTTGTCTTTCCGGTCATATGCCTAGAACATCCGCTGTCCATATACCACATATTCTCCTTCTGTTTGGATGCTAGGCATACCTACAAAGCAAGCTCAAGTGACCTTAGGTATCCAAATTTTCTTGGATCCTTTCACGTTAAACCATCTCTTATGTCCTAAGCTGTTATAATCAAGAATAACTTTGTAAACTTTATCACCAATCATCCTCTCACCAAAAAAGCATTGAATGGGAAAGTGTCCATTTCGGTTACATAGTCTACAAAACCTTGGAGTTGCTGTTTTGTTAAAGCTTGTTGGATTTTGAAACCTTGTATCATTAGAAGATGAGGCAATGTTTTCAAAATGAGGTTTCTCAACAGATTTATAGAACCCCAAGCCAGCTTTATCATAAAAAGGTTTTTGACTAGCCAAGATTTGATTCAGATTTTCAGAACTTTGAGTGAACTTGGCTAAGTCTTCTTTAAGCTTATTAACCTCTTTAAGCAACTTTTTATTTCTTTTAAAACAGTCTACATATGCAACAATTGAACGGTTACTTTCACAGCTCCTAAGTTGGGCTTTTAACTGCTTATTTTCTTCAACAAGATCACAAGCAGTTTCGGCCTCCTTTAGCTTTTCTTTGAGAAATCCATTTTTTGCTTTAAGAATGATGATTTGTTGTTCAAGTTCTTGATTATCCAGTAAAAAGCATCTTATTTTTTCAGAAAGATGATCTATCATAAGATGAAGAGATTCAGTGTTAGGGTTAGGAATGATAACCTGTTCAACATGGTCAGCCATAAGACATGGTTGAGACATGGTTTCGGTTTCTTCATCATCTTCTTAATCATTTTCTAGATCTTCCCATGATGCCATCAGTCCTTTTTTCTTTCTTTTCTTCGGCTTTTCTTCCTTCTTCAACTTAGGGCAGTTGGACTTGAAATGGCCTGTTTCCTTACAGTTATAGCATGTCACCTTGCTGAGATCTTTCCTTTGTTTCCTTGAATTGCCTCATTTGCCTCTCTCCTTGAGCTTCACCATTTTTCTGAATTTTTTGGCAAACAACACAAATTCATTTTTAGAATCACTGGATTCATCATCCAGGGGGTTAGTCACATATGTAAAAGCAATTCCTTTCTTTTTTGAATCTTTTTTCAAATATGTGTTTTCAAAAGCAAGAAGATTTCCTCTCAAGTCATCATATGTCATGGAATCAAGACCACTACTCTCAGAGATTATTAATGCTTTTGTTTCTCACTCTTTTGTGAGACATCTTAACACTCTTCTCACTAGCACAGATTCAGGATACTTGATTCCCATAGCATCCAAGCCGACAATGATGGTGTTGAAGCACTCAAACAGTTCATCAATGGATTCTCCTTCCTTCATTGCAAACATTTCATACTCTCTGTTTAACATATCTATCCTGGTCTTTTTTACAATGGTGGTTCCTTCATGAGTAACTAGGAGTTTGTCCCAGATTTTCTTTGCCGTTGTGCATCGTGATACACGTCGGTACTCCTCGAAGCTAATAGCACAGTTGAGTAAGTTGATGGCCTTGGCATTGAGTTCAACCTTCTTTCTGTCTTCGTCGGTCCAGCTTGCTTCTGGTTTAAGAGAGACAACTCCTTCAGCACTTGTGATGGTTGGATATTGAGGACCTTCCAGGATAATCTTCCAAAGTCTGTAATCCACTGCTTGCACAAAGATCTTCATTCTCTCCTTCCAATAGGTGTAGTTTTTCCCATTGAAAAGAGGAGGTCTGTTGCTTGATTGTCCTTCAGTCAGGTTATAGAACACCAGATTTGAGCCACTGTTTTTTGCCATCTGGATCTTTTCTCCAAGCTGCAAAGCTTGATCTCTTTGAGACCAAGCTCTTATACTAATTGATGGTTATTAGTGGCTAAGAGAAGGGGGGGTTGAATCTTAGCCCCCTTTTTACTTGACAACACTTGCTAGCCTTTGAAACCACTTCTGGAAACTTTTTGTTTTTTTATCTCGTAACCAACCACAAGACTTTTTCTTTTGTCTCGTACCCAGCCACGAGACTTTTCTTTTTGTCTCGTCGGTCAGCACGAGATATTTTTGGTTTTATCTCATGTACAGCAGAAACAGAAATAGATTAGAAGAGAGAGAAAATTATACCCAGATATATCCTGGTTCAGCTGCTAAGTGCAGTGCAGCCTACATCCAGTCTCCATCACAACAATGATGGAATTTCACTATAATCCTTCTTGATTACAAACACCAATTCTCCCTAGGAACTACCCTTCCTATCTGGGACAAGTCCAGAATCTAAACCCCAATCCTGAACTTGACTTGGTCACTGCCAAGCTTTCAACTGTACAGTGCTAACCCAACTTACAAGGGAATTCCCACAGAATCATGAAACACAACACAGATGAGCAAAAGAACTCTAAGAACATCTATGGCTTTTTCTTTTAATTTTGCACTCTCTGCCTTTTTCTGCTCTATGGCTTTTTCATACAAACCTCACTGTTTGCCTTTGTCCATGAGACTCAAGACATGACAAAATTAAACAGAAAAATACAAAATGAAGAACATTGAAGGAGAAAAAATTCTGTTAGCTTGGGAAGCTATAGGAATTCTGTGCTCACTCTTTTCTTTTTCTTGAATCAAACCCTGACTGTTCACCCTTACTTATAGGGAGAAGCCTCCAAGGTTGAAAACCAAACAAACCAAGCCAATCTTCTTCTTCTTCAAACAGAACCGGTTCGGCCAGAGAGAGAGAAGAGATAACCTATGCAAAACCCAACATGCAATTACCTCTAGTTCTTCCTTGGTCACCAATCTTCATCAATCTGAGCCCTTCATCCTTGTCTTGCTCTCCAAGATGAACTTCTGGCCCTTGATGCTTCATGATGATGATAGCTTCATCTGCTCCAATCTTTGCCTCCTCCATCACGTAGCCACTGTAGCTACCTCCTGTGATGGTTGAGCAGAATCAGAGACAAGCCATCCCTCCAAGGATCTTCTTCTCTGACCAAAATCTTCTCTTTCATTTTTGGTATGGAGAAGCCAAGATCTCTTTACAAAATCTTACTACAAGTGAATGAGAATCTTAGCCACAACATACTTTTAGTTTTCTTTTTCTTGCCATCATTGTGATGGTCTTGTTACTTGCATCTTCATTTCTTCGGTGTCTAGCCATAGCCTCCATGCTTTCTCTGTAATGATATGACCGAAGGTAGAAGAGAGAGTAGAGAGAGAAAAAAGAAAATATTCAATAGATTTGAGCAACAATTAATGTAACAAAGAGAGAGAACAAAAGTAAACTCAAGTTTCCCACTTCCCTTTGCTGAGTAGCGTGTAGAGTCATTAAAGCTATCAAATCAATTTTTCTCTCTCATTTATATTTCTAATGCTAGCAAATTAAATTTTGAAATCCATCCCACAATAAGAAATGGAATCCGTTGGAAGCATGAAGCCAATTTGCTTTCTTTCTTATTTTGGTTTCAGATCAAGCATTGGAGTATCCAACCAAGATTTGAGTTGGGCTAATGATAATGTGAATTGAATCAAGCCCATCCATAAATAATAACTCAGCCACACTTCTTTGTTTATTTGTATCAAAGTTAATAATAAAGTCAATTGGGCTTAATTCACAAATTCTGGCCCAACTAACACAACCATGATTTCAGCCATATAAATTTAATACCAAGGCTGAGTATATGAATTGTGCTAGCCAATATTTTTTGGCCCAACACTAAAATCTGCATTGCAAAAATATTTAAATTAGCATATATGAATTAACATCAAGTTAATAATTTTGTAATTAATCATATTAATAATATCTGATCATCATTATATTAAATTAGAGTTTTTCAAACTCATCAAGAATCAATAAAGTTCTTAATTTAACACTGTGTGCTTGAATTGTTCAGAGTACTGTGAGAAGTATGCTAAAGCTGAAGATGTAGGAGCTGCACCAGAAGAGAAATCAAGTGATGATGAGGAAATAAGTGAAGATCAATATGATTCAAATGATGAACAGGTTGCTGGTAAAGCATATCCTTAGCTGCTTCAAGTGATGAACTTGGAATTGTGGTCAAAGGGGGAAATGCCCCTTATTATTGTTCAGTTTTATGTCAATGTAAATAATGTACCATTGATTTCCTGATGCAATCTTAATTTCTTGTTGTGGCTCTTTCAAATTGATGCATTGTGCTTTTTAGCTTAGCATGGTACTACCATAATATGCACAAATACTCTTCGTGTAACTCATTTAATGCAATGTTCACAACTATTCATGTTTTGATCTTTGAAACTTGGGCACGGATTCGGTACACGGGAGGAGTTTGTGCACCGAAATGCCAAAAAGCTGTTTGGCACACCAATAAACCAAAAAGTATCAAAATTAAAATGTATGTTTTTATGGGATCTTTTTTACAATTACACATAAAATATGGGTAACTACTTTTAATTTTTTTAAACAAATATATTTCACTTAATTGTTAAAAGTCGCTTCTTCTTCCAGGTTCTCTTCCTCCCCTTTCTTTGCCGTCGCAGCGCACTGCCCCTTCCATTATCTCCACCGCTAACAACGACTCAAACCTTCCCACCGCCTCTTTTACTCGCTCCTTTGTCGCGCTACCAACTCCTTCTCTTCCCCATTCAGCTATGGTGGCATCAGTACCGTCTTCTCCGGTACACCTAAAGTTCACTGCTCACACTCCGCGAGATGCCTATATCTTTATGCTCAACAGTGGGATCCACTTCCATAGCATAGAGATTGGTGAAGTCATTGACTAAAATTGAAGTCTTTGTGAATCGTTGTTGAAAAGCATCGCTGAGATTGTGAGTTGGGTTGGTGGAAATGATGAGAACAGAGTCGTTAACAGTATCGAGAAGAATCGAGAGTATTGAGTTGCATGTGACTTTGCCCATGCCACTTTTGCCACCAACAAAGACCCATTTGCTGATCCACCATGGCCACACTGCTCCTATTTCTCTCCACTGCGTTTTTGAATAGTCTGTTAAAGCCAAAAACAAGATTTGGCGTTTTTGAATAATTAATTAATTTTTATGACAACTATAATTAATAAAATTAATTTAGTAATTATTAATTTTTCATATCATATTATTATAATTAATAAAATTATTTTAAAAATTTACTAATTTATCAAATTATATTACTATAATTAATAAAATTATCAAAAATATAAGTAATTTCCTAAATCAAATTGCTATAGATTATAAAGTTATTTTAAAAACATTACTAATTTTACATAATTATTTTTTGTATTATTTAACTATAATTAATAAAATTAATGTAATAAATCACTAATTTTCAATATATATATATATAATCAAATTATTCTAAAAATTACTAATTTAGGTTTTAAGGTTTAAAATTTAGGTTTAAAATTTAGGTTTAAGATTCAGGTTTTAGAGTTTATAATTTTTTTTCTACTTATTTTTTATATATATTTATTCTATTATTTGAACTTTAAAACTTTTTAGGTATATTTTTTTTTCATTTTTGATTTATTTACCAAACCAGCAGTAACACCTATTAATTTAATAAAAATTAATCTAAAAAATACTAATTTTTATAGCATATTACTATACTTTAAATAATTAATAAATTTTTATAGCATATTACTATAATTAATAAAATTAATCTAACAATTATTAATTTCTCATATCATATTATTATGATTAATAAAATTACTTTAAAATTATAGTAATTTCTCATATTATATTACTATAGTTAATAAAACTACTAAAAAGATAATTAATTTCATACATCATATTACCATAACCTATAAAGTTACTCTAAAAAATTACTAATTTCACATAACATCTTACTATATAATAAATAAAATTATTCTCCATAACATTTAACTATAATTAATAAAGCTAATGTAACGAATCACTAATTTTCAATATATATATATATATATAATAAATCAAGTTACTTTATAAATTACTAATTTAGAGTTTAGGATTTAAGATTTAGGGTTTAGAATTTTCTTTTCTTCTTCTTATCATCGATATATTCCATTCTATTATTTGAATCCTAAAACTTTCTACATATATTTTCTTTTTCTTTTCAATTTATTTCCCAAATCAGCAATAATACTTATCAATTATTTAATAAAATTAATCTAAAATTACTAATTTCATACTCTATATAATTAATAACTTTTCATGATATATTATTATAATTAATAAAATTAATTTAACATAATAATTAATTTCTCATATCATATTAACATAATTAATAAGATTATTTTAAAATTTTTTAATTTCTTAGATTATATTATTATAACTAATAAAATTACTAAAAAAATAACTAATTTCCTAAATCATATTACTGAAATCTATAAAATTATTCTAAAAAATTGCTAATTTCATATAACATCTTACTGTAATTAATAAAATTATTCTCTATGTTATTTAATTATAGTTAATAAAATCAATATAACAAAATTACTAATTTCTAATATTTATATATAATTAATCAAATTATTCTCAAAATTAAGATTCGGGGTTTATGAGGTCTTTATATTGTGTAACATGGGACTTCTTCTTCTTATGTGTTATGTTCTTGAATTCTTTTGTATATACTCTGCATTCTCTATATACTCTCTGTCTATACTAATTTTTATAGTATCTTACTATAATTAATACTCTATCTAATTAATATTTTTCATAACATATTACTATAGTTAATATAATTAATTTAATAAAATTAATTTAATAAAATTATTAATTTCTCATATTATATTAATATAATTAATAAAATTATTTTAAAAATTTACTAATTATTTCTCAGATCATATTACTTTAATTAATAAAATTACTAAAAAATAACTAATTTCCTAAATTATATTACTATAATACATAAAGTTATTCTAAAAAATTACTAATTTTACATTACATCTTACTATAATTAATAAAATTATTCTCGATGTCATTTAACTATAATTAATAAAATTTACGTAACAAAATCACTAATTTTTAATATATATATTACTATAATTTATTAAGTTACTCAAAATATTATTAATTTCTCAAAACATTTTACCTTCAAAAAAAGATATATTTTATATATATCTAAATATTACTCTTATTTTATATATAAAAATATCACTTTTTTTTTGTCTTTCTCTTATTTGATTTTATAAAAAAATAAAATAATTTTTAAAAATTATTAAAAAAATTTTAATTGATAAAATTAAAATATTATATCAATATTTATAAAAATTTTCAAATATTAGTTTGACTATAACAAAATATATTTATCTCTAAAAAAATAAAACACTAAGTGATTTGGCTTTTGGAATTGGAATTTGACATTTTAGAGTTTAGGGTTAAATTTTTTATCTTATTAACGAATAAAAATTTTAAAAATACATCTCAAACTCGCAACCTCTTAGGTGATAATGAAAAACTATACCAATTGAGTCATAGTTCATTGGCTACTCTTTTTTTTTTTTTTCTTAACTTTTTTGTTTTAATAAACCAAATAAAATACAAATATTCTAAGTTAAAAATAGCCAAAGTTCATATGTGGAATAATATGAATATGGTTATTTTAATAAAATTAATAACAAAATTACTAATTTTTAATATATATATATATATATATATATAATATTAATCAAATTACTCTAAAAATTACTCATTTAGAGTTTAAAATTCAGAATTTGAGATCTTTATTTATGTAATATGAGACTTCTTTTCATTCGTGTTATCTTCTTGAATTTTTTTGTGTGTGTTTTCTCTGTATTCTCTATATACTTTCTATCTATACAAACTTTTATAGTATCTTGCTATAATTAATATTCTATATAATTAATAATTTTTCATAACATATTACTATAGTTAATAAAATTATTTTAACATAATTATTAATTTCTTATATCATATTAATATGATTAATAAAATTACTTTAAAAATTTACTAATTTCTCAGATGTTATTACTATAATTTATAAAATTAATCTAAAAAACTACTAATTTCATATGGCATCTTGCTATAATAAATAAAATTAACGTATCAAAATCACTAATTTTCAATATATATTACTATAATTAATTAAGTTATTCAAAATATTACTAATTTCCAGAATATCTTACTTTAAAAAAGATTGAATTGAATTATTTAACTCATAATAATTGGTTTAGAATATAGTAATTTAAAATGTAAAATTCATTTATTGTTTATTTTTCTTTTCATCAAATGTTCCTTTCTTCTCAAAACTCCAACAAATAATGACCAATAAATAAATCTAACCAACTTTGTTTTTTCGCTTTTTGTTTAACAAAAAAAAAATTGTAAATGGTAATAATCCAACAAATCAAACACAACTATTCATCATAAATTCTAAGCGATTCATTGATTTTACAATTTTGCAAAGGAATTAAAAGGAAGATCTTGTTGTGAAACTCGCGTTCTCCTTGTTGCAAGATTGTTGTGGGGTCCAAAACTTCACCGAGTTCTCGCTGGAGGAGGGAGGATGCTGGAGAAGAGTTGATGGTGCGGCGAAAGAGTGAGTAGAAGAGACAATGGGGAGGTTTGGAGTCGTTGCCGGCGGTGAAAATAGTGGAAGGCGCAGTGTGCTTGCAACAGCGGAGGAAGAGGAGGAAGCTAAGAGAACGACGAAGAGGAGAAAGGCATTTGTCCTATGTACACACGACAGCATCTCCCTCCTAATCTCATCCCTACCATAATGTAATCCTCTTTGTCGGGGCATCTGCTCCATAGTTGCTGTCGAGGTGTTACTGTACACCTGAAGTATTGTCCTCTTGCGGGTGTTGGGGATGCTGTCATCGGAGGTAAAGGACGTGTTGGTGAGGAGGGGTCGTGCGCGTTGGCAACGAGGATATTGGCCAGGAAGCCATCCTCCCCACACGCTGTGCTGTCATCGGAGGTGAAATCCCATCCTCTTCCACTCTGGCTTAATGGTGCTCCTCACTCTGGCGTTTAACGATGTGCAAAATAATACAACAAAAATGTCTTACCTAACAAAATTTTATCAATTTTAAATTAATTTAAATATTTGATTTTTTTTAATTTTTTGATATAATACCACAAAATATTTTAAATTTAACAATAATAACCATCATAAAACTAATATTTATAAAGTTACCCCACTGACACAAAAGTAGACTAAAGTATTACTAGCCAATCATATGAAAGTAGATTCAGACAAATTTCTACCGTTAGATTAAAAAGCATATATAATCCAATGACTCCTTATCAACAGGCACACCGGTCAGTCAAAGTTAAATGTTATGCACATTGGTAAGCCAAACACACACGGCGCATGGAATCCATGCCCTTGAAACTTGTAGAAAAGTTTTCAAACAAATTGATTGACAATTGTTGTTTCTTGACCAGTGACTTAGTCATTATCTAAATTTTACACTTATCTATGAATTTTGTAAGATTTTATTACGAAAATTAAAAAAAAAAAACAACAGAACCTGAATAAATTTATAGCCATGCTTTAAAAGCGTAGCCATATTGTACCACAGTCATCAACAGCTACGCTTAAAAAATGTAGCGATATCTCTTGCTATTGACACGCTTTAAAAGCGTAGCGATATCTGTAGCTATTGGTACGCTTTAAAAGCGTAGCATTATCTCTTGCTGTTGACACACTTTAAAAGCGTAGCCATATCTCTAGCTGTTGGCACGCTTTAAAAGCATAGCCATATCCTAGCTATTGGCACGCTTTAAAAGCGTAGCCATATCTCTCACATATGGCCACGCTTAAAAGCGTGGCGACAAAAAAAGCGTGGTGGTAGGTTACCAAAAGCGTGGCGATAGAGCAACCGACACCCTTGCAGTTGTGACCCTTTCAAAAGCGTGCCAGTAGCTCAAAAAGCATGGTGAAAAGCTATCGCTACACTTTTTTTGACTTTTCGCTACGCTTTAAAAGCGTAGCAAAAAGCTTGTTTTCTTGTAGTGTATGTTATAATTCGACTATAAACACTATAGATCGATTATCAATAATAAGTACCAAAGCAAATCTTAATGCCCTAATATGCTATTATTTTTTATTTAAGTAAAATACTCGAAGAGTATAACCGTTGATACTTGATACCTCGTCCCAAATATAAAAGAGAGGTAAAAAATTGTCTTTGATATACAGATATACAGAGTTTATTATTCACTCCTTAACTTGAGTGTTAGAGTACTTTTTGCAGATATCTATCCCCTTTGTTCTCTTAGTTGCGAGTATAACTTGCCTCGACAAAAAACTTGCAGATACTCGCCTGAGAATAGACTATATCGCAGTCACCCTTTATAAAAACAATATTAATAAATTTTTTATTAAATTTAGTTACCAAAATAATTTGGTTATATAACATCACTGTTTATATTTTACACAAAATAATTTTGTTTGATTTGCGAATATATATTAATATCATGATGGAAAAAAATTTTATTGGAAAAATTGGTCATACTATAATGTAATATTCCAAACTCAAATAAAATATTTTTAAACATAAATATTTCACGAATATAGTTAAAAAAAAAAAACAAAAATGGTGAGATTAACATGATGATTGTTGCATTCTAACTTTTGTTTAACCTGTCCGAAAATTTCTACGCAACCATTATAAAAAAGGGTCACTAGATTGGAGAAAAGAACAAAATAGAGAGAGAAGCATCCAAGTATAGAACAATTTATCGTTACTCATCACAGCCACATGGACAAGAAATGCAGAGTATGGGAAAGAAAATGACCCGAAAACCGACCCTTAATTGCACAACATAACCTTGCACCAAAACCGAGAAAAAGAGAAATTAGATCTCACTTCGATTTCGATTAAAACCCAATAACTCATCGCCAGCAAGCAACAGTTAATCACCACGTTCACTCACTCCCACATTCTCGTTAAATTTAAGGTAACTAAAACTAACACAACACACAATAAATATCTAATAGTACCAGTAATAAACTAATAATTCCAAATCTCATGGAACAAACTTAAATTATAATAATTAATATTATGGTGCGAAATTGAAAATTTCAGCTTTTACTTTTCGGCCAGAAGCGTGTGTAATGTTTAGTGGCGTGGAAATTGACTGGTCTGGTTGATGACATTCCGTTTAATAAGTTTCTTGTTATTTTGTGCTTCTTTTTTCTGCTTTCTCCCCAAACCTTGGTCAGATCCGCGAATCCATCTCTACAAAAGCACAACGAACAACGCTCTTTCCATTCAGACATTACTACAAACACATACCGAGCTATTCTATGCTCTCTCTCTTTCTCTTTAATTCCTTCTGTTAATCAGCTTTGTTGACTCTTCTTCTTCAGTTCTTCGCTCGCATTACCGCACGCTTCCCTATTTGTTTATTTCTCCCATAAGGTGCTTATCTACGTCGTCGTTTTAGTCAACTATGAGTCTACGGGCTTCTTTATAAATTTTGATTACTGATTCTGTGGTTTCTTGATCTTGCTTCATTGGTTACGTATCGCAGATCCGTGTTTGGTATTCAGTTATAGAGTTACTCTTCTTTTTTCATTTTTACTGCTGTTGTTTTTATTGTTTGTTTATGCGTTGAGGACAAATTGCAGTTTCATATCTGCTTAGGTTAGCAAAAATGGATCTTATTTTGCTTTGATTTTAATTTTGCCATTTTTAAATAAAAAGCCGAATACCATGTTTTGAGTTTGAGGATGTTGGATTGAATCGTTAAATTCAATGTTCGTGTCTTGTTTCGGACATTGTAACCTCCTCCTGTCTCTTCTTTTGGTTTTATTTTACCCGTAAGAAACCCAGAAAATCAGTGAATTTTTAACTTATTCCGGACCTGTTTTCCTGGGCAATGAAATTTAGACATAGATTTATTTGTTTCTCATCTGGATCAATATCAAATCTGTGGACTGTGCCAAAAAGAGAAAGAAAAGAATTAACTAGTGGTTTTTCTGATAACTTTTTACCTTTTCCACGCAGATAAATCCACTGGATTTGGAAACTAGTGATACATTGTGAACTCACTGAAAGTGTGGAAAGAATCCAGTCATAAGTCTTAATAGTTAACACTAGATACTGTGGTTCAAGCAACATGTCTACAGCAACCAAGGGTGATAGGAAGGCCACCCTTGACGCAGCATCATGGATGTTCAATGTGGTATCATCTGTGGGAATCATCATTGTGAATAAAGCTCTCATGGCTAACTATGGTTTCAGTTTTGGTATAGCCTCATCATCACTATCTTTTTTTCCTTATTTCATTCATTTTGCCTTCCACACCTAACTTCATTATATGCTTTTATTGCTCATGCCACATGCCTAGTAAAGCGTATTCCTAGTAGATCGGAATTAGGTGTTTAGTAGATCTTTTTTATGCTAATGTTTTGCAATCCTTACTTTAATAATAATAATAATAATAATAATAATAATAATAATATTATTATTATTATTATTATTATTATTATTATTATTATTATTATTTCCTGTATCTTTTGAATTTATTATAAATTCATAAACAGACCTGTTATGATATTCACCTAAATTAATGTTGTAATGCTAGGTAGACAAAAAAAACAGTCAGAACTTGCTTTATTTAGCATTAATTAATTATTGCAACAATTAATGAATGCTAAATAAGGTAAGTTATGGCTGTTTTTGGCTGATTTTCTTTAGTTATCAAACATTTTCATTAATGTTGTATTCAACAACCACCAGTTCTTCTGAATTTCAGAAGATCTGGGAAGAACAGACCCCAGCCTTTTCCTTTTATGATCCAACAAATTTGTGGTAGGGCTCAAGAGAAAGGCATTCATAGTTTGCATGGTTTTGTTATTAAGGCTGATATGTATTATTGTTTAAATGTTTGTCTATGTCTTACAACTGCAGCAGCCAAGTGCTGAGAATAGTGCTAGATGGTTAAATAAAAATCTTGGTATTAACACTGACCAAATAAGAATGTAATTTATGTTTTCTCTACTCCAGTCCTGACATTGTATATTATTGTCATATAATGGTTCTATTATGCAGCTACGACCTTAACTGGCCTCCATTTTATCACAACCACCTTGCTGACTTCCATTCTTAAGGGGATGGGATATATCCAGAGTACTCAACTTCCAATTTCTGATCTCATCAAGTTTGTGTTATTTGCTAATTTTTCCATTGTCGGAATGAATGTGAGTTTAATGTGGAACTCTGTTGGTTTCTATCAGGTAACTTTGTGCATTTGGTAAAAACGTATTACTTTTTTTACTCTATGCTATGGTAAAGGTAAGTATTTATGATGGCCTGTTCTTTGAAAATGATATTTTCAGATCGCTAAGTTGAGTATGATTCCAGTATCTTGTTTGCTGGAAGTTGTCTTTGACGATGTGCGATATTCAAGGGACACAAAGCTAAGCATTTGTTTGGTACTCCTTGGTGTTGGTGTCTGTACTGTCACTGATGTGAGCGTCAATATGAAGGGCTTAATAGCTGCTGTGGTGGCAGTCTGGAGCACCGCACTTCAGCAGTATGTAAGTAACATATTAACACTATCAAATGCTGAATCTCAATTGGGAGAAAGAAAATGATGAAATTTGAATTTCTTGTCATCAAGGTGGTTAAAAAATTGGTGAATTTGCACTTTTAGTTGCACAATGCTTGTTGTTGACATTCATGTATGCACAAATTAATGAGACCTAGAACTGAAAAAGAAAGAAAAAAAAAAAAGAAAAGAAAAAGTGTTTGCAGCATTTGTTCTTCTTAAACTTGAGTTTATGTTGATTTATATTCTTCCGCTTATTTCATTTGGTTTTCTTGATGTTGATCTTGTTGAGCTTATAGTTAGTTCTATTTTGTGTAGTATGTGCATTTTCTACAGAGGAAGTACTCTCTTGGATCGTTTAATTTGTTGGGCCATACTGCACCGGCACAGGCCGCAAGTTTACTGTTAGCAGGTCCCTTTGTGGACTATTGGTTGACAAACAAACGAGTTGATGCTTTCAACTATGGTCTGGCGTCTACTGTAAGTTTCTCTCAGTTTATTTGTATGACCATGGTTTAATCTTGATGAATTTGTAATGCAGAGAAAGTTCAAACCAAAGGTTTACAAGTAATATCTAGTTTGTCCAAGTAGAGGCATGAGATAAGCTCTGAAATAAAACTGTGTTGTGAAATAAAACTCCTGTGCACATTTTTCTACTCTTTTTCTAAAATGTTCAGAACTGAAAAGGCTGATCCTGAAACTGTCAATTATTCTTTCTTATGTAGCTTGCTTGCTCTATAATCGGGACATTTTTCTATTCCTTTAAATTCTAATACATGCTTAGTATGACTTCAAAAAATTCCCTCATAAATCTCTGGAGGAGAGTCTATGCTTTTAAATTGCCTGCGTTATACTTTCTGCCATAATACTAAAATTGATCTGCTGTGTGCCTGCAGCTGTTCATCGTTCTGTCTTGCACTATCGCGGTAGGAGTAAACCTTAGTCAGTTCATCTGCATTGGCCGGTTTACTGCCGTAACATTCCAAGTCCTTGGCCATATGAAGACTATTCTAGTTCTTATCTTGGGATTTGTTTTCTTTGGAAAAGAAGGCCTCAATCTACATGTAGTTATAGGCATGCTCATTGCCATAGTTGGAATGATCTGGTACGGCAATGCATCTTCACAGCCAGGAGGGAAAGAGCGCCGCAGTCATTCCCTTCCTACCACTACCAAAACACAAGATTATAGTGCAGTTCCAGTATCATCTGAACCTGATGAAGAGGCATAGAAATTTTAGTGCATGTTCAAGAAAAGAGATAAATGTGGGGGTGTAACGTTTTGGTGGTGTTCATGGCAGGTGCTCTTTGTGTCAACTGATTCATTTTTCTTTTCATCTAGAAGGGATTTATTTTGTTATTGATAGAATCATGCACAATCATATATCTCTGGTTTTTTGTGTACTTAACTATAGTGGAAGCTAAGGACACATTGAACGGGTTCATTTGCGAAATAATGTTCATTTTTTCCAGCATAGAAGTTGGTAAACTGTACTTTTAATACTGGATTCACAAAAAACGCAATCCTTAATTCCTTATTCACTTTTCAAACGGATTGCCATTGTTTGTTCTGGCCTATATCATGAAAAAGTTTCATTTTAATTTATTACATTACATATAGTTAATATCCCTATTTAGCTATTATTCGGATATGAAGCTTGGAGGCTTGGACTATCTTCTGTGTTTAAGCTTTAAATTAATAGTCAACGGAAGAATATTCCTAACAAAGTATATATTCTATATTTCTATTACACCGTCCAACAAATTAAAAAAAAAAAAATCATTACAATGTCTGAATGGCAAGTGACACGTGTTATATTACCGATCCATAATAAGCGCCTAAGTCATTTCACGTAACTGTAAAGTAAGATAGATAAAGAGTAACAGACTGCTGAATGACCACGTAATCTTGAATAATGAAGTCCTTTTCATTACTAATTTAATTTTTTCAGTCTGATCAGCATGGGCAGCAGAATACTTTCGAGTTACGTTCTTCAGAAAGAAAAGGCAAATCATCATTTTTAAATTTAATACATGAGGTATCAATGCTCAATGCAGGACAAGCTTTATGTTATGAATTATGGATGGTTTGTTTCTGCAGGACAAGTCAACAGGCTAATAATGCATTCTTGCGAAGAATAATTAAAAAAAAGGAACCCAAAATTGATATTTATAGCACCTGCATCTGTCCTAACTAGAAGCAAACAAAAGTATTTTGTAACTGGCCATATTATTTGAACCCGTGGAAATGATGAGTTGAAAAAATAGTAATGATTAACTGTAAAAAAGTGTCGGGGGTTAGTCCGCTTTAACTAGGTTTGGTTTTTGCTTCTTGCATGTAAGACTATTTTTAGTAGGAAATTTATCCCAGTCTGTTTATGATCCACCTATCATAAAAAGTAATTTCACATCAATTTTTGTGTCATAAACAGTAAATAGAAATTCAAAGTATTTTTCTTTTCTTCATTAAGAGGAACTAACTTTAATCCCTGTTGTGGTCCTACTTAATTAATTAATTAAAATAATTAAAATTAATGTAGTTATTATTTTGTTTACTATTAAAATTTATAAATTCAAAAATAATTCACTATTAAAAATATTAAGATTCAAAAAAAAATTATTTGTAATGTAGTTAGCATTTTAAATTTTATAAATAAAAATAAATAATCCAACCAAAAATTATTTTGTAATGTGTAGAAATTAAATTTCTTTTTTCATGTAAATAAATTTAATTAATTATAATTTAATATAAAAATATAAATAATATTTAATATTAATTTTTTATAATTATTTATATTAATTATAATTTAAATAACTAATATAAATAATTAATATATTTAATTAATATAAATTATTAATTAAATAAAAATATAATTATTTAATATAATTAATTACTATAATTATTAATAAATTAATTATAATTTAATTATTTAATATAATTATTTAATTAATTATAATTTAATTATTTAACAAATTATCATATCTAAAATTACAAAATTATTTAATATAAACATATATGTAATGTAATGTAATATATATATTTTTTAAAATTTTTTTAATAACTTACCACATGGCAAAAGATTATTGGCTATTGAAAGTCCCTCTTTAGAGGAACTCTTGGCCTCGGTCCTAGTGAAAAGACTCTCTCCACTTTTTATTCCAATAGTCTTTATCTCCCCATGTGTCACAAGAGAGTCTCCCTTTACTACCATTGGAGTTGCTCTAATAACTCATTCACAAACTAGAAACTTTTAAACAACTCGTATCTGCGATGGGTTATTTAGTTTTTGACGGTTAAAAAATATCGTAGAAAAAAAATTGTAAAATAATAAAATATACACCTAAAGAAAAGGAAATTTTTGTTTTTTATATATATAATGATATCATTTTTTTTCACAAAATGTCTAAATGATACTCTTTTTTATTTATACAATATTCATTCCCTTTTTATAATTTTAAAATAACATAAATTTAATTTATTTGATGAAATAATCTTATCCGACCGTTACAAATCCAACATCATAACTCGGCATTATCAATCATAACTCGGCAAGTTACGTTATTACTCGACAAATTATGTTATTATTCGGCAGGTTACGTTATAGCTCAGTATCTTACGTTATAGCTAGACTCAACGGATTATGTCCTGAAATCAAAATGTCCAATGTAACGTCATTACCCATAAAAACCTAATCATTGCTCTTCAATTCAGGAGACCAACAGAAATGCAACCGACCTATCTTACTTCACCTATAAAGGTATGATATTCTATCTTAAAGGACACATTGAATTCTCAATACTAACTTAAGCTTAGAAGTACCTTTGCAGGTACACTCCCCTCTTTTTCTTGTTCACACTCTGCTCGAATTGACATCTCCCCAGGCGAAAGGCTCGAACTGCCCCAAAGCTCATAGATCGGCATCGAAGATAACAACTCGGCGCCGATTCCCAACAGCCGAGCTCCCCTCCAGGTATCCATACAAGAACAATTGGTGCCCACCGTGGGGCCGAGAATATAATTTCTTTCTTGTCTCATCGGCTTCAACACCCTCACTCCTAGCCATGGCTGAGCAACTCCCACCTATGCCATCCGAACTTCTTCGGATGGTGACCGAGTTACAACAAGCCAACCAACGCATGGCGGAAGAAAACCAGAGAATGACAAACCAGATTGCCAATATGAATAATGCCCAGAACGAAAATAACAATGACCGACAAGAGCGAACAGAAGAAGCCGAGCATCAGTCCGGACTGACACACGTATCCGAAACTGCTCGGTGTGAAGACGAACAACCTGAACACGATGAAGAAGCTCGGCAAGAGAATGAAAATGACGATCCAGAAAACTCACTCGGACCATTCACGGCCGAAGTGATGAACTTCGTGCTACCTAGAAGGTTCACTCTACCAACCACCCTAGCCCCCTATGATGGGTTAGGTGATCCGAAGAAATACTTCAAAAAGTTCACCTTCATAATGATAGTAAACGGTGCATCTGATAAAGTTTTATGTCATTATTTTCCATCTTACTTAGATGGTTCTGCACTTGATTGGTTTTATTCTTTGCCTGCAGGTTCTATTTCTCATTTTTGAGACCTATCAAAGCCCTTTGAGGAATATTTTGCTGGGTCAGCCATCTATCTGCATGATTCCGATTACTTGAACACAATCAAACAAGGCCAGCATGAAAGCCTCAAAGACTACATGACGTGCTTTACAAAGATAGCAATGAGTATACCAGATCTCCACCCCGAGGTGGAATTGCATGCAATAAAAAGCGGACTCCGACCAGGAAAATTCCAAGAGACCATCGCTGTGGCCAAACCTAAAACTATGGCCGAGTTTCGCGAAAAGGCAAAAGGTCAGATTGACATTGAAGAACTCCGACAAGCTCAGAAAACAGAGAGACCACCATACAGAGACGATGATAAAACACGAGATAGCAAGAAAAACTTCAAACCAACCCCCCGATACGAAACTTATACTCAGTTTAACATCAAGCGTGACGACATAATCAAGGAAATCTTGAATTCAAAGTTGATCAAGCCACCACGAAAAGCCGGCAACTATCCAGATTCAAAGGGTGCAGACAGATCAAAATATTGTACTTTTCATCAAAAGCACGGACACACCACTGACAAGTGTGTCATCGCCAAAGACCTTATAGAGCGGTTAGCATGGCAAGGTCATCTCGATAAGTACATTGGCGGCCATATACAATGGCGTGCACCTCCCCCGGGTGACCAAAGCTCGGCAGCACAGCATGGCCGAGATAAAGATCGACCGAACACCAATCCCCCCGATCAACCAAGACGTATCATTAACTGTATTTCTGGAGGTTTTGCAGGTGGAGGCACCACAAGCTCGGCAAGAAAGCGGTCTTACCGAGCTATGCTTTCAATAGAAGCCATTCAAGATCATCATCAGACACCTCCACACTTTCCTCAAATAACATTCCAAGCCCCCGACTTCAAAACAAACATAACAAACCTAGACAACCCTGTTGTGATCTCCCTCTAGCTCGGTGATCTCATAGTTAAAAAGGTTCTACTGGACCCTGGGAGTAGTGCTGATGTTCTTTTTTACTCAACATTTCAGAAGATGAAGCTAAGCAACAACATCCTCCAATCTTCCACTAGAGACCTGGTAGGTTTCTCGGGTGAGAGGGTCCCCGTTATGGGCTCTGTGTGGTTCCAAACCACACTTGGTGAGGTTCCTTTATCAAAGACTTTAGATATTCAATACTTGGTCGTTGACTATTTTAGTCCTTACAATTTGATACTTGGCCGACCTTTCTTAAATAGGTTTGGCGCCATTGTTTCTATAATTCATCTTTGTGTTAAGTTCCCTTTGCAGGATAATACAATTGTAACTATCCACAATGACGCCTAAGAGGCCAGAGAATGCTACAACAACAGTCTTAAAAGGACTAACCGAAGTATCCAAACTCATGTGCACAACATCAGCAACCAAGACGAGCTACCAGTCCTGGCCGACCTTGATCCCAGGGCAAGAATCCTCGAACGACCAACCCCGACCGAAGACTTGCATAAAATCTATTTTGCAGATAGCTCGGAAAAGTTCACTTATGTGGGATCCACACCAACCTTAGAAGAGACGGCCTTATTCCAAGCATTCCTACGACAAAATGCCAACTTGTTTGCTTGGACCCCAACTGACTTGCCAGGAATTGACCCATCCGTCATATCCCACAAACTGGCATTGGATCCGTCTGTCTGACCTATAGCACAGAAAAAGCGAAACTTTGGCCATGACCGTAAACAAGCCTCTCTAGAAGAAACCAAGAAGCTCATTAAGGAAATTAGGTTCACGACATGGTTGGTGAATGTCATCATGGTGAAAAAGCATAACGATAAATGGCGCATGTGTGTTGATTTCACCGATCTCAACAAAGCATGCCCAAAAGACTCTTATCCCTTACCATCTGTTGATTGTTTAGTTGACAATGCTTCTGGTTATGAAAAACTTAGCTTTATGGATGCATACTCTGGCTACAACCAGATCCAAATGCACCCATCCGATCAAAGTAAGACAGCTTTTATTACTGAATATAGAAACTACTGTTATAAAGTCATGTCATTTGGCCTTAAGAATGCAGGTGCAACATATCAATGCCTAATGGACAAAGTGTTCGCCCAACAGATCGGCAGAAACATTGAGGTCTACGTTGACGATATGGTTGCCAAAACGAAGACCGGAAATAACCACCTTGACGACCTCGCAGAAATCTTCGGTCAAATCCAAAAATACATGCAGTTAAACCCCGATAAATGCGCCTTTGGCGTACAAAGTGGCAAATTCCTCGGCTTCATGCTCACTAGCCGAGGTATTGAAGCAAATCCAAAAAAGTGCCGAGCTGTTTTGGATATGAAGAGCCCACAAACTATCAAAGAAGTCCAACAGCTAACAGGAAGACTTGTTGCACTCTCTAGATTCTTACCTTGACTAGCTTCTAAATCTTTCTGTTTTTTCCAAACTTTAAAAAAGAAAAAGGCATTCCGTTGGACCGATGAATGTGAACAAGTATTCACAACTATCAAAGAAACTCTTTCAATACCACCAATTTTACAAACACCCCTTCAAGGGGAACCACTATTTTTATATTTATCTGTGACTAACTGGGTTGTAAGCTCTGCTCTTATTGCAGAAAGATAGAAGCATCAATTGCCGATCTATTTCACCAGCAAAACACTTCAGAATGCATAACTTCGCTATCCGAGCATTGAGAAGCTAGCTTTGCCTATGGTTTTCTCAGCACAAAGACTTCGTCCATATTTCCAAAGTCATGTCATCCATGTCCGAACAGATCAACCGTTGTGACAAGTCTTTCAAAAACCAGAACTAGCTGGCCGACTAGTAAAATGGTCGGTGGAGCTGTCCGAATTTGATATCAGATACCAAGGCCGATCATCCATCAAATCTCAATTCTTGGCCGATTTCATTGTTGAATTCACAGTCCTAGACGCAATCGAGGATTCACCCGAATGGTCTTTATATATAGATGGCTCCTCTAACCTAAATGGGTGTGGAGCTGGAATCATATTAGATGACGAAAATGGAAATGTCATCGAACAATCACTACACTTTTCCTTCAAGGCAAGTAACAACCAGAGTGAGTATGAAGCTCTTATTGCTGGGCTCAGACTTGTAGCCGATCTCAACATTGCCGGGCTTAAGGTATATTGTGATTCCTTGCTCGTCGTCTAACAGGTAAACAAGCTATACTAGGTAAAGGATCCTTTGTTATCGAAATACCTTGCAATTTTTCAAACACTACTGTCAAAATTTCATAAATGTGACATTGAACATATACCTTGGGAGGACAATAGCTGAGCTGACATCCTATCTAAGCTCGCCAGCACTCAAACAAATAATTCCTCGCTTCATCAATTTACGCTAATTAAACCCAGTATACAATTAACAGAAGTTCTAAGTGTTACGCAGGACACAGACTAGAGAACACCATATATAAACTATCTTCGGACAGAAAACTTGCCGGGCGAAGTTGAAAACATTCGGCACTTTTGTCGGCAAGCTTCGTTTTTTACTATATATAACAATTACCTATATAAACGAGGATTCTCTCGTCCTTTACTAAAATCTCTTTGCAGATCAGAAGCCGATCTTACGCTAGCTGAGGCACACGAAGGTATTTGTGGTACACACCTCGGAGCCTGGAGCCTGTCTTCCAAAATCCTCCGAGCTGGTTTTTATTGGCTGACATTGTAACAAGATTGTAAAACAAAAGTCAAAATCTGTGACAACTGCCAAAAACACAGTTCGATCACACACATCCCAGCAGAACTCCTACACAGTTCCAAGGTAAGTTGGCCGTTCAACCAAAGAGGGCTCGACATCCTCGGTCCCTTCCCCTTAGCGGCCGGCCAGGTAAAATTCTTAATAGTAGCGATTGATTACTTTTCAAAATGGATAGAGGTGCAACCCTTAGCAAAAATCGCCTCACAACAAATGGTTAGCTTTGTATGGAAACATATTATCTGTAGATTTGGCATACCTCGGCACATTATCACTGATAATGGCCGCCAGTTTGTCGATCAAAAATTCATTTCCTTTTTGCAGAACTTAAAAGTTAAACAGCATTTCTCATCGGTAGAACATCCACAAACAAATGGGTTAAAGCAGAATTCGCGAATAAAGTCATCCTACATGCCTTAAGGAAGAAACTCGATGAGGCAAAAGGCCTTTGGGCCGAACTCATTCCAGAGATCATATGGGGATACAATACCACCATCCACTCAACAACAAAGGAAACATCTTTCTGACTGGTGTACGACTCCGTCACAATGATACCTGTGGAGATCTCTCAGGCCTCACTCCGAACTCAAATGGCCGACCATACTACAACAGATAAGGCTCGGCAATCCGAACTAGACCTCCTTGAAGAACTCCGATCTTCAACAGCAATCACTCACCGAGCCATGCAACAATATATAGCTCGGTGATACAATCAGAAACTTCACCCAAGATCCTTTCAAGTAAACAACCTTGTGCTTAGAAGAACCGAACAGGCTAGGAAACCATCAACACATGGCAAGCTAGCAGCTAACTGGGAATGCCTTTTTCGAATTATTGAGGTCATCGGCAACGGAGCCTACCGATTACAAAGTCTAAATGGTAATATTATACCTAACACTTGGAATGTATCATCTTTAAAGTTATACTACAGTTAAAAGTCAGGGACAGACGAGTACTCTTTTTTCTACTGCTAAGATTTTTCCCAAAAACGGGTTTTGCTTGGAGAGGTTTTAATGAGGCTGGCCTACCTGCACCTTTGTAATCAAAGGTCTTTAAATATACATAAGTTTCTTATTTTTAAATCCCTTTTCTCACATTAAGTTACTTTCTTTTCTCAAATTATACTCTTATCATTCCGACCTCTATTCACAATCAAACCTATCAGGGGTTACTGATCAAATAACACTTACCGATCAAACAATAATTGCCGATCAAATACCTATGGCCGACCAAATCGGAAAATTACCGATCGCACGACAATTCTCGATCAAACAACAAATACAAAATCACCGATCAAACAACAATTGTCGCTCATACGATAATTGCAGACCAAATCAGACAAACGAGTCTGTTCATCTATATACAAAGAATCAGTACCGTACAAATACATCCTTCTATTCTTTGCAATTTGGCAAAACAGAAATACAATCATCTATCTTCCCAAATCCCAATTGGTGGATCATTAATCCATCCTCAATATTTAACTAAGGTTCTGTTCCGAGGGTTACCTGAAATTGTAGGTCGATCTCGGATGAGATCTACTGTGGTGGTCGGAGCTGTTGTGTCTGACTTTAGGCAGGATTTTTGTGTAGAATCAGAGTATGAGTTTATACCTGGGTGCTCTAGTGTATTTATAATGGTAAAGAGTGAGATAAGTTAGTTATCTTATCTTATCTTTTAGGGGAACCACCTTTATCTTTCTAGGCTTTGCCGCCTTTAGATTGGGCTGGGTCCCTTCTTTTTGGACCTGCTTAGGCCTTTTATGGCGATTTGGCCGAACTCTTTAAAGGAGAAGTCGGGGCGACCCAACCTGAAGAGGTCGGTCGCTTTGTCTTCAATCAGCTCGGGTCGCATAGCTCAACCTAGGGTATGAACAGTGCCCCTGCTTGAGCTCGCTATTTCCTTTGAGGTCGTGTCTTTTTGGACTTCGACCCCTTTTGGGGAAGTTGTGCTCGAGCATTTTGCCTTTTGTCGATCTCTTGTAGAACTCCTGTTAGGTTAGCTTCTTGCTTTAAAATGCGAAGCGTTTCTTTCTTCCCTTATTTGTAGCGCGCGTTTTTCTTTCCTTGGAAACGTGCGAGGGTTTAATGCCCATTAACTCCTCTTGCCGTTTCCTTCTTTCCCTCTTTTACATTTCATTTTGAATTTCAAAAGACTTGCTTTCAGTTTTTTCTTCTCTTTTCTCCTCACCCTTTGCTTTTGTCATCCACTGAGGTGCTTCGCTCCCTCTGTTTTCTTATGCTCTAGAGCTTTTCTGTCTTCTCAGTTCGAAAGTGTTTCGTTGTTTACAGTTTTTGTTCGTCGCTTCTGTTCGTGCGGTCCTCATCATCTTCTCTGCAGGTTGGTTTTTTGGCGACCGTTCTTTTCTGCATGTATTTTATTGTCGCGTTTTTCACAATGCATTGATTTTTGTTTGGGTTCTGATCAAGGAAAGTTTGAGTTTTCCTGAAAATATTGCATCTTTGTGCCTAATCGTTTGCTGTGATGTGTACCTTTTATGCTTCTGGTAGTTTTTGCTTCCTTAGGGATTTTTTGTCGTCGTTCTTGACTCGTTTCCTCCGTATATGAAAATCTCTTGATTGAACTTGTTTATAGAGAAAGGTTGTAGCTTCAAAGATAAACTGTTGGTAGGAAAGGATTGTAGCTTTTGATGATTTTTTGTGTGGTCTGTGATGATGATGGTCTTTACTGTGTGGGGAAATGCTTCTAATTAATTTGATTGTTCCCCTAGTATCTTTTGTTTGAGAGGTGTTCAGACTTGTTTGAGGGCATAGATTGTTGACTTCCCTTCTCTGTGTTCTTGCCCTGTTGTTGCCTCCAAAGGGTGCCCCTGGACTTTAGTGTGAGTCCTGGGGTTTCCCTTTTACTGCCGTATCTATTGATGTTTTGCTGTTATTATCCGAGTTGTTTCCTTATTTGCCCGAGTTATTTGGTAGTAATCCGATTTTTCTTTTTCTTACTGTAGGAATAGTTGACCTATGTCTTCCCACAAAAATATTGTTGGGATGTCTACTAAGATCCCGGACGGCATGTCTGACTGGCTGGACTCCATAGTTTTAATGTGTGTTACTGTGGCTGACCCTGAGTACTGTGTGCGACTTAGGCGGTTCCATAGGATTTGTAGGGATAGGGATGAGGAGAAAAATTATGAGTTGGTGTCGCTGGACCCTGAGGAGAGGGTTAGTTTTCCTTCCTTGACTCAGGGGGAACGGCCCTTTTTTCTATGCTTATGACTACTTTTTCAATCAGTTGAATATTACCATCCCTTTTACCACCTTCGAGACCGACCTGTTGTGGTCTTGTAATGTAGCCCCTTCTCAACTCCATCCGAACTCATGGGATTTTATAAAAATCTTCCAATTGTTGTGCCAGAAATTGGGTGTCCGACCTAGCCAAACTCTCTTTCTCCATCTTTTTGTGTTGACAAAGCCTAGGGTAGCTAAAAAGAAAGCCTCTTGGATTTCTTTCCGAGCTACTCAAGGAAAGAAAGTGTTTTCAATGTGTGATGGGTCCTTTCGTGACTTCAAGAACTATTACTTTAAGGTCCGAGCTGTTGAGGGAGCTCGGCCCTTCTTTTTGGATGAAAATAACGAACCCACTTTCCCTTTGTCCTGGCAAAAGGATCCAGTAGTGGTTAAGTATTCTTGGGAGAGCTTGAGCGAGTTAGAGCAAGTTTTGTAGGTGTGTTTGAGGAGAACTGGGGAGAACCTCCTCATCTCGAAACGAAGAGATTTCTAGGAGATCCCTCCCTTCTCCGTGCTGAACTGGGTAGTGACTGACTTTTTTTAGCTTTTCTTTTTGTTTGTTAGCTCATTCTTTCTCTCCTTTGTAACCTGCTTTCTTGGCTTTTTTCAGAAATCGTGAAATCTACTGACTCCATGAAGGCCTTTCGAAGGGCGAAGAAAGTGACTACTGCACAAAACTTAAGTGTGAAGACTTCTGGAGAGGGATCTTCCCAACTTCGTCCCAAGAAGCCAACTTCTGACACTTCAGAGCCGATGAAGATCATTCTGACTCCCCAAGTCCGGACTGTTCCCTCTGACCCAATTCGACCATCTTCTGGAGTGACCTCTTTTTCTACTGCTGGCCCTCCTCCGAAAAAGCAAAAAACTGTTGATCCTTATGACTTGAATGCCCCGGATTTTAATGCCGTGGAGTTTGTTGATGAGCAGATAGCTCCTTATGGCCACATTCCTATGGACGATGTGTCCATTCTTCGTCGCCTGAATTTCATCACTAATAATAGTGTTCGGATGGCTCATATGAGTGCGGCTTTGTATCGCACGGTCCAGGGTTCTCCAGTCCATGCGACTAAGGCTTTTGTGGAAGATGCCAGATCTGAAATTGACAGAATTAAAGGTTTGAAGGATGAGCTCGATGCTATGGTGGCAAAATTACAGTTGGATGTAGAGAGGGAGAGGTCCCGAGCTATTGCTGCCAATCTGGCTGAGGAGATGGCGAAAAAGCATAAAGAGAGCTACACCCGTACTTATGGCAAGATGTTGGAGACCAGAGAGAGGCTTGAGTCTGCTCATGCGGATTATGCCGAGTTCCAAGGTCACCTGGTGGGCAGTGTGACTAATGCTTATGAAAACTTGAAGGCCCAAGTCATGGTTCTTGCCCCTGAGCTTGATCTGACTTTATTTAGCCTGGATAATACGGTGGAGGATGGTAAGATCATGTCTGCTCTGGATGACGATGATGAAGGTCCTCCTCCTGTGCCACCAGCCAAGGCTTCTGCAACCTCGACTTCTTCAACTCCTTCCGCTGAGGTCGGCCGTCCCGAGTCTGATCCTGCTGTTCAAATTTTAAACCGGGAGGATGAGACTGTTGACGCGATCCCCATCTCGACCGCTCTTCCTTCTTCAGCCACGGATGCAACTACTGGGGAGAACTTGGACCCTTGATAACCTTCTGTACTGTTATAGTCCGGTTTATAGGCTTTTTGGATTTTGGTTTTTTTGTAATCTTCTAATATGGTAGACTTTCCTGACACTTTTGTTGCTTCTATGCAACTTATTTTGGAAAAACACACACTTTTAAACTCTGAGGTTGCTGTTTAGGTAGCCTTTTGAGTCTTTAGTGTTTTTATTTGCCTGGATATATTTTTCTGATATGTTGTTCATACCTCTACAAACTCTGTGGATTTTGTAGGGGGTTGGTATATATTTTTCTGTCCGACCTCCTTTGGATCATTCTTTTGTCTGTTTGGGCGAAATGATCCTTGGGGTTAACTCGTCAACCAAATTTTTAGTGTTCTTATAGAACCTTTTTAGTTTGTTCGAACGATTTTGATAGCCTTGTCTTGAAATCATGGAATATTAGGCAGAGATGTGTCCCTTTTAGTGCACGTTTTTTGGGCCTTTGGTTGTTTATTCACCTTTTTTGGCTTTTGTCTTGTTTTTGTTAAGGTCGTCTTTGTCTCTTTAAGTTAGGCCTTTTTGGATGTCGACCTGTTCTCCATTGCTCGGTCTTTTTAATCATATTCCAACAACTTTTTAGGTAGCATTCCAATAAGGAACCTTTTCTTTATAGTTTAGTTGGAAGACTTTTTAGCGCCGTTTCGATTTGTGCTTTTGATTTTTAAGTAGTGTCTTTTTTCAAGACTTCGTACCTTTAAGCATGGCATGTCTTTGTCCCTTTTTAGTGATCCTTTCGTTGGTCTGACTTCTCTGTCGGGCCTTGTTAAATTATTTTTAGTAGTCCATTTTTAGCCAAACCTCGTCAGGATGCTTTTTATGGATTACTTTTTATAACTTCTTGCATTAACCCGCTACTACCGCTTTCAACTTGCCGACCTCTTCGCAATCGGACGATGAATTTTTCACCTTGCTGACCTCTTCGTAATCGGACGATGATTTTTTGCGTTTTATGAGCTTAGGTTAATGCGTCTTGGTAGGAAACTTTTTAGGAATCTGAAAACTTTATTCAAATGATAAAAAGTAGGAATATGAACAGAAGTATATACATGTGAGTGCTTACCCTTCTAGGTCGGGCAATCTCGTAGATCTTGACCTGGTGTCTCATTAAAAAATCTTTTCAGGAAAAAGAGTGCACCTTGACCTAAGATCTTTTTTATTTTCTAACTATAGTACCTTCTTAGGTTACAGGCATGCCATGAAATTGGTAGCTCTCGCCCTTCGAGGTCGGACACCTTGTAGTAACCCTTCCTTAGTACTTCTACAACTCGATAAGGTCCTTTCCAGTTGGCTGCTAGCTTCCCTTCTCCTGGTCGACTTGCTCTGATGTTGTTTCGGATAAAGATAAGGTCGTTGGTGGCGAAGCTTCGCTGAACTACCTTCTGGTTATACCTTAGAGCCATTCGACGCTTTAATGCTTCCTCTCTAATCCGGGCTCTTTCCCAAACTTCTGAAAGTAGGTCGAGCTCCTCTTTTTGAATTTGGGAGTTGGCCTCTTCATTGTAGAAGATCATTCTGGGAGATCTTTCTTCTATTTTTTTTGGAATCATTGCCTCTATTCTGTAAGCAAGTCGAAAGGGTGATTCTCCTGTGGTAGAATATGGAGTTGTCCGATATGCCCATAGGACTTGTGGGAGCTCTTCATCCCAAGCTCCCTTCGCGTCCTGTAGTCTCCGCTTTAATCCATCCAGTATGACTTTATTGGCGGCTTCTGCTTGTCCGTTGGCTTGTGGGTGTTCTACAGATGTGAATTGGTGCTTTATTTTCAAGTTAGCTACCAAATTTTTAAAACATGTATCAGTGAACTAAGTGCCATTATTTGTGGTGATAGAGTAAGGGACCCCGAACCTTGTGATAATGTTTCTATATAGGAATTTTCGAATTCTTTGGGCGGTAACATGAGCTAAGGGCTCTGCCTCAATCCATTTTGTGAAATAGTCTATTCCTACAATGAGGAACTTGACTTGCCCTGACCGCTGAGGGAAGGGCCCAAGGAGGTCGAGCCCCCATTTTGCGAATGGCTAGGGCGACGTAACACTGATGAGTTTTTCTGGTGGGGCGATGTGGAAGTTAGCATGCTTCTGACATGGTGGGCATGTTTTGACAAATTCAGTCGCTTTCTTTTGCAAGGTCGGCCATAAAATTCCAGCTCGGAGTACCTTTTTGGAAAGAGCTCATGCTCCCAAGTGGTTGCCACACATGCCACTGTGTACTTCTTCCAGGACTTCCCATGTGTTGGAGGTCGGCACACATTTTAGGAGGGGTGTTGAGATCCCTCTCCTATATAAGATGTCGCCCACTATGGTGTAGTACTGTGCTTCTCGTATTAGCCTTTTGGCCTCCTTCTTATCTGTGGGGAGCGTCTCTGACTTGAGGTAGTTGATTATAGGGGTCATCCCTCCTTAATCCTTACCTGATATGGTTAGGACCTTTTCTTCCTCCAAGATCGACGGGCTTTGTAGTGTTTCTTAGATGAGGCTTCTATTATTGCCCCCTGGTTTGGTGCTGGCTAGTTTTGAAAGCGTATCAGCTCGGACATTCTGTTCCCGAGGTATATGTTGGACCTTGTATTCTCTAATCTGTTCGAGTTGTTCTCTGGTTTTGTCTAGGTACTTTTTCATGGTGGGATCCTTAGCTTGGTAGCTCCCTTCTATTTGTGTAGTAATCACCTGTGAATCGCTGAAAATGGTAAGCCTTTGAACTCCTACCTCCCTAGCCAGCCTCAAACCAGCCAGTAGCGCCTCGTATTCAACCTGATTATTTGAGGCAGGGAACTCAAACTTTAGTGATAGCTTGATTTGGGTTCCCTGATCGCTTTCTATAATTATGCCTGCACCACTCCGGTTTTGTTTGAAGAGTCGTCCACGTAGAGATTCCATTTTGTAGGAGTTCTCGGGGGTCAGTGTACTTAGCAATGAAGTCTGTCAGATACTGTGATTTGATAGCTGTCCGAGCTTCATATTAAAGATCGAATTCAGATAACTCGACTGCCCACTGTGGAGTTCTTCCAGCTAAGTCGGTCTTCTGTAAGATGCCTTTTATGGGCTGGTTGGTCCGAACCTTGATGGTGTGAGCTTGGAAGTATGGGCGGAGGCGCCGAGAAGTTAATATGAGGGCGTAGGCAAACTTTTCTATCTTTTGATAGTTTAGTTCGGCCCCTTGTAGGGCCATGCTGATGAAGTAGATGGGTTGTTGCCCACATTCGTCCTCTCTCACTAGTGCTGAGGCTATTGCCCGACTCCCCACTGCGAGGTATTATATGAGCGCTTCTCCTACCCGTGGTCGGGTAAGAATGGGTGGTTGCCCCAAGAATTTTTTGAAATCTTGGAAGGCTTGCTCACACTCTTTTGTCCATTCAAACCTCTTTCCCTTCCTTAATGTTGCGTAGAAAGGGAGAGATCTTATGGCTGATCTGGCTAGAAATCTGGACAGGGCAGCCAGTCTTCCGTTAAGCTGTTGGACCTCTTTGACGCAGGTCAGATTTTTCATATTGAGTATAGCCTGGCATTTATCTGGGTTTGCCTCGATTCCTCTTTGCGTAAGCATAAAGCCTAAGAATTTACCAACTTCTGCCGCGAAGGTGCACTTTGCGGGGTTAAGTCGCATACCATGCTTCCTTATGGTGTTGAATACTTTGGTGAGGTCGGACAGCAATAATTCCTCACTTTGTGTTTTTACCAACATGTCGTCTACATAGACCTCCATCAGCTTTCCGATATGATTAGCAAAGACTTTGTTCATTAATCTTTGGTAAGTTGCTCATGCATTTTTAAGCCCGAATGGCATGACAATATAACACTAATTTACTTTTGGGGTTAGGAATGAGGTCTTTTCTTGGTCTGGTGGATACATCGGGATTTGATTGTATCCTGAATAAGCATCCATGATGGAGAGATACTTGTATCCGGAAGAGGCATCTACAAGAGTGTCTATATTTGGGAGTGGGTAGGGATCTTTTGGGCAGGCCTTGTTTAGATCAGTGTAATCAGTGCACATCCATCACTTTCCGTTTGACTTTTTTACCAAAACTACGTTGGCTAGCCATAGTTGGTACTTGACCTCCCTTATGAATCATACCTCCAGTAAGGCTTGTACCTGCTCTTCCACTGCTTGGGATCTTTCTGGTTTGAGTTTCCTTCGCTTCTGCTGCACTGGCCGAGATCCTGGGTATACTGCTAGTTTGTGGCACATTAGTTTGGGATCTATACCCGACATGTCTGTGGCCTTCCATGCAAAGAGGTCGGCGTTGTCTTTTAGGAACTGTATCAGGGGCTCATTCAAGTCTCCCTTTACGGTTGCTCCGATATTTGTTGTTTTGTCCCGGGAATCACCGATCTGGATTTCTTCAGTTTCGCCTTCAGGTTGTGGGCGGAGTTCCTCGCGAGCCCGTACTGGCCCGAGTTCGATAGTATTGATTTCCTCTCTTTTGCCTTTAAGGTTCAGACTTTCATTATAACAGCGTCGCGCAATCTTTTGGTCTCCTCTTATGGTGGCAATCCCTTCCGGAGTTGGGAACTTCATGCACAGATGTGGAGTCGAGATTACCGCGGTGAGCTAATTCAGTGTTTTTCGACCTATTAGAGTGTTGTAAGCCGAGCTCACGTCGACTACGATGTAGTCTATGTTGAGTGTCCTTGACCGGGTTCCCTTTCCAAAGGTTGTATGTAGTGAGACGTATCCAAGTGGTTGGATTGGGGTATCTCTAAGTTCGAACAAGCTGTTCGGATATGCTCTGAGCTCTTTATCTTGTAAGCCGAGTTTGTCGAAGGCGAACTTGAACAAGATGTCTGCGGAGCTTCCTTGGTCTACCAATGTTCTGTGGAGATTGGCATTGGCAAGTATGATGGTAATGACCATGGGGTCATCATGCCCTGGGATGATGCCCACAGCGTCTTCTTGAGTGAAGGTGATATCAGGGAGGTCGACCACCCTGTCTCCTCCTCCAACATGGTACACCTCTTTAAGGTGTCTTTTGCGTGATGATTTAGAGATCTCCCCTCCTGCGAATCCTCCGTTGATCATGTGAACAAGCCTCTCGGGGGGTGTGATGGGGACGTTCAGCTCGTCCGATCTCTTCATCCCTTCTTCTTTTCTTTGTTTCATCTATTTTATTTGCCAGGTAACTGTCTAATCTTCCTTCCCAGGCTAAATTTTCTATAACATTTTTAGGTCGTAGCATTCATTGGTAGGGTGCCCGTAGACTCGGTAATATTCGCAGTACTCTGTTCGACTTCCTCCTCTTCTATGTTTAATCAGACAAGGAGCGGGATCTTCTCAGTGTTGCATATCTCTCTGAATACGTCCACAAGGGACACTCTTAGTGGAGTGTAGTTGTGGTATTTTATTAGTTTTTCAGTGGGCTTGTCTTCTTTTTTCTTAGACTCTTTATCCTTATCTCGAGGGGGATAGGAGAATCCGGATTTAGAGGTTTCTCCTAGTCGGGAATTCTCCTCCATGTTAATATATTTTTCTGCCCGTTATTGTACTTTGTTCAGAGATGTGGGATGCTTTTTTGATATAGAGTGACTAAAGGGTCCCTCTCGCAGTCCATTGATGAAGCCTATGATGGCGGCTTCTGTTGGCAGACTTTTTATATCCAGACATGCTTTGTTAAATCTTTCCATGTAGTTGCGTAGGCTTTTCCGATCTCCTTGCTTAATCCCTAATAGGCTTGGAACATGTTTGGCTTTGTCTTTTTGGATGGAGAATCTGGCTAGGAACTTCTTGGCGAGGTCATCAAAGCTTGTTATTGATCTGGGTGGCAGGCTGTCAAACCACTTTATTGCTATCTTGGTTAAAGTAGTCGGGAAAGCTTTACAACGGATTGCATCTGAGGCATCCGTAAGATACATCCTGCTTCTGAAATTGCTGAGATGGTGGCTTGGATCAGATGTTCCATCGTAGGGAGTCATATCAGGAGCTTTGAAGTCCTTTGGGACTTTAGTCTTCATGATCTCTTTAGTGAATGGGTCTTGGTCTTTGTGAGAGCTATCTTCGTGACTGGATCGAGTGGTTTTGGATTTCAGATCGACCTCGAGCTTTAAGAGCTTGTCTTCTAACTCTCGGCGTCGTCTTGTTTCCCTTCAAAGGTCTCTTTCAGCCTCGCGCTGGTGTTCAGCCTCGCGCTGGTGTTCAGCCTCTTGTTTGAGCTGTTTGAGCCAATCCTGCTGTTCACGGAGGGCCTCTAAGATTTCTATGTTTGGAGACTGCTTGTCTCCCTTAGGTTGAGGCATATCCTTTGATGTGGCATCTGTGTTTTTGAATGGAGTTCTTTCCTCTAAACCGGAGTCGTGATCGTTGTCAAGGTTGTCCGCCATGACGATGAGATGACTTCCAGGTTCCTGGGTAACGGCGCCAATGTTCCGAGGGTTACCTAAAACTGTAGGTCGATCTCGGACGAGATCTGATGTGGTGGTCGGAGCTGTTGTATCCGACTTGTTGAATCTGGTAGTACTGATGATCCTTCGTCACCGGAGGGTGGTGATACCTGCAAGAGACTCCGATGCTTAAGTTAGCACATGCTTTAGGCAGGATTTTTGTGTAGAATCAGAGTATGAGTTTATACCTGGGTGCTCCAGTGTATTTATAATGGTAAGGAGTGAGATAAGTTAGTTATCTTATCTTATCTTTTAGGAGAACCGCGTTTATCTTTCTAAGCTTTGCCGCCTTTAGATTGGGCTGGGTCCCTTCGTTTTGGGCCTACTTGGGCCTCTTATGACGATTTGGCCAAACTCTTTAAAGGAGAGGTCGGGGCGACCCAACCTGAAGAGGTCGGTCACTTTGTCTTCAATCAGCTCGGGTCGCATAGCTCGACCCAGGGTATGAACAGGTTCAAAACCTACAGTTTCAAAAGGCGTCCTTACAACAATGCCTACTCAAGCAAAATTATCACAACTCAAAATAACTGTTAAAAACCAATTCATGCAAATTAACTATTATCATGGAATAAAATTCCTTTTTAGACAAGGCATTAACAAAAACATTCAAAAAATCTCACAAAGGAGCGACCAGTTTAACTACACCAACTACTCAAGAGTTCTAACCAACAAACAAAATCTAAATAAAATAAATTAGCAGACACAGTAATCTACTCAAACATTTTCGGCCTCTTCCTCGGCATCACCATCAACTTCAACCATGACTCCATTCCGAACTATCTTCCCCAGATCCATCTGAGAAAAATCGGCTCATGGCATCAAAAACTTTGCTTAGATAGAAGCTCGTTGAAAACCTTCCACAAAGGAGTCCAATATTTCCATCTCTTTGCTTTTTTCTAAAGCCTTCATTTGGGCAGTTACCTCAATCATCCTCGTCTCCATGCCTGTCAAATCAGCCTCCTTTTTCTTCAAATCATCAACTTCTTTGGCATAATTCTCCTTCAGTAACTTCAGTTCCTTCTCACTTTTACCTAACTTAGCTTCCAACTGAGAAATTGTTGCTTTCTTTGACTCCAACTCCTCCTTCAATAAGCTCGGATCTTCTATACGACCAACTAGCTTTTTATGTCAGCTCTTGGCTACATAAAAAGCATATACTGGCCAACCGCTACCTGCATATACTGGCCAATAGCCACATCCCCGACCTCATTTGCCAAGCTCATATCAGTAGATGATTGGAAAACATCATCGGCTATAGCCATGAAAGGAAAATCTCTACTCCAAACAGACAAACCATCACTTTGACTAGTAGTGACATGAAGTTTTTTTTGGTTATCCATAAAATTATGAGTTTCCTCAATGGGAAGTTCATCGCCATCATTATCCGATTCCCCGGACAGATCAACCACATCCGGTTTTCTCTTCTTCAAAATGACCTTCTCCCTTTCTCGGACGAGGTTGATTAACCTCTCCTGTAGCAGTGGCGACCTTCTCCGGCTTAGAAGTCGATCCCTCTTTGTCTACATTTTTACTCCTAACCCGAGCCCTCAACGTAGCTGCAGAGATTCCAGGATATTTACAACCTACCAAAAACATCAAGAAAATTTTTCGTAAGAAAATTGAATATCCAATAGGCAGAATGGCCAAAACACAGAATGAATACCTAAGTAATCCATCACAGTCTGCCTATTATTGTCCCATTGTAACAACTCAAAAACAGATATAAAATCTTTACGCTCAACAACTTCAACCAGATACTCAATCACACACTCAACTCTTGGACTAATGCTTTCAAATCTAAGGATATTCTGAGGTTCCAAACACCACCACAAAGGAAACCTCTCACACAAGTCCTCGTCTAAATAAAAAGGAAAATCACCCTCAACACTCCAAACTTTGAGGTACATCTCCCTAAAATTCTTAAACGAAGATTTATACAACTTGAAAATACCGAAACCCGGCGAGCTATTCAGATTCACCCAATCCCCCTTCCACACCCCTTTCGCCTGAAACATCAAAAAGAACAACTCCAATGTGGGTTTCTCCTCCAGATACTCCATTAACACTTGAAAACCTCGAAGGAAGGCCCAACCATTAGGATGAAGCTGAGACGGAGCACAATTCGGCTATTTCAAAACTTGGCATTGGAACTCCGAAAAAGGAAGCTTCACCGCCAACTCCTCTAAGATGCAATTATACATATAGAAGAACTCAGAAGAACCACCTCTATGAAAAACATGATCATCCCCAAAGCAAGGTAACAACTCCAAACGTAACCCAGAGCCTACTCTCACTACCTTTTTCAAATCTATTTCTTTAATGGCATCAGAGTCACAAAACAAAGACACTCGACTACTCACGTCTTCATTAACCCAATCATACGACCAATCTATCCTCTCCTTCTTATCTCTCTCAAACCCCATTGGAAAATAACAGAAACAGAGCGACAAACACAGAAACTCAATGAAGCAGAAATTAGAAGGAGAAAAATCTACCACATACCTCTTTTACTCATTTTCTTTTCTCTGGAACTTTCACAGCCAATTTTATCTCAAATGTCACAAATGATTTGGAAACCAAACTATTGGTATTCTAATGCAGTTAACCAAGAGTTACACAACCCATTCAATTCTACTATACCCACTCAATCACATCAACCGCCCAGGGAAGCATTGGAAATGGCAAAGCCACTTAATGCCATCATTACTTCTCTCTCTCCTCATTAAAAACGGTTACTTTTACTATTCTTTTATTTTTACTTCATATTTTTAATTAAGCATCT